>NW_006768807.1:158951-206544 GCF_000204055.1 Melampsora larici-populina 98AG31
AGGAGAACTGAGGTTGTTTCTCCTTGAAAGTTGGAGATCAGAGCTTCTAGATAATTGTGACATAATGAAAATGAAGTATGTTTCAGGCTCCAGTGTGTTTCAAACTTCACGTGTTGCAGTGTGTGGAGTTTCATCCAACCCAGCCTCCACGTGGCGCCATGGTATAGCCCCGGCTGAGCAGGGCCCTTACCACGGCGCCACGTGGAGGCTCTGTCTATCAAGGGCTAGAGCAGGGCATGCCATACCGGGTGCAGGCCATGGCCTCCGCCATGGCCCTGGGCCCTGAAAAAAGCACCGGGTGTGAGCGTGACATTCAAGTAACAAAACAGTAGCAAAAAATTCAAGTTCCCTAATTGCTTGGACCTATATCAATGGTAGCTTGATAGTTCATAAGCCAGTGCCTAACTAACACCAAGTGGCAAATGACCTCCGTGTTGAGACGACCTCTTGATGGGACTGCGATGTTACCAGATATGGAAAACACCCGCTCAACTGATGCGGCAGCAGCTGCTATGGTGAGATGCTCAAGGGCAATCTCAGATAAAATCGGTAGGGCACCTGTCTGACCCATGCGCTGAAAAGGATGAGTTTGTCAGTATTGTATCGTATTGAACAAAGTGTGACTAAGCCTTATACTCACCTTCCAAAACTGCCCAATCGTCTCATTGGGCAGAGCAGGATGATGCCCATTAAAGTACCTATCAATCTCGTCCATATCTTCAAACGAGTTGCTGGTCGGAATCATTGATGAGGTGCCCAAGATGGAATAAATGTCCTTGAGGGTCTTGACGGCAGGCTTTTGCTTTTTTTTTCCCGCATCGGTAGGGGCTGGGTCAGCTGAGCTAGGATTGGTTGGTTCAGGTTTCCTGAGGTCATACTCATCGCGAAGACATCGTTTTGCATTGACTTCAACTGGGATCCAAGCCGGATCCCGGCGAAAAGGTAAATCTCGATATTCCGGCTCGAGGAGTGCTGAAACTAGGGATTGATGATTACTGTCTTCACAAGAGAGGTACTTAACCAACTTTTCTTCGGCACGTTGAGCAGCTCGACCCCAGGCCCCTGGGACCGCTCCATTCTTCTGGAGGACCTTTTGAAGGGCCCAGAGGACCGGTAAAACACTTTGTTTGGTTGGTTCATTTGCTTGAAAGATTTGGGTAGCTGACTCAAACATTTCGAGGATCGGCTTCATATACTCGATTGTTGCCCAATCGGCCTTGAAAATTGCCAGTTTGGCGCGCTGAGGCTCCGCGGTATACATTTCAAGGGATTTCCTCAACTTGAGGGATCGCTTGACCTGTAGGAACCAATAGATTACACTTAGTGAAGGGAAAGATGAAAAATGGGAAGGAGGATAGGTAATGCAGTGAGAAAACTTTGAGACTTACAACATAGTAAAAGTAGTTCCAGCAAGTAGTGGGACAGTTCAGAGGAAGGAGGATGGGATCGCCGACACTGTTTTGGATATTGACAAAGGCCTCCAACTCTTGTGGGCTCTTTCGAATGTGCGTGTCCAACGCTCGGAATCGGCTGACCACAGTGGATTTCTTCTGGCGTGCAGATACATTGGCTGTTGGTGATTCTTGAGTCGCTTGAGGCTCTTGAGTACCTTGAGTTCCATCAATGTTGAATAACTGATCAAAGTCGACTTGAGTAAAATCTGGTTCTTCTTCCTGAGTGTCTTGATCCACTTGAGATTCAGCTTGAGTGGAAGAGCCTTCGGTGGGTTCCTTATCATTCCAGGGCAGCTCTTCGGGTTCGAAAGACCATTGCGTTTCAGCGAGTCCTGACGATTCATAAGCCTCAAGGTCGGCCTCAGTAAGTTCGCCCATCCCTTCAAGGAAGTCTCTTGCAACTAGATTGATTACATGGCATAGACATCCATGGAATCTTGATTTGGCCGGCCAGTGAATCCCTTTTCGAGCGTATCGTTCAGATAAGAGCCGGGCCATAGCTCTGTTCGAAGAAGCATTGTCGGCAGTAAGGGAGAAGTGATTATTGCGAATACCTATGTGGTCAAGAGACTCCAAATACACCTTGGTGAGATTCTCCGCGGTATGTTTGCCCTCCAGTTTCTGATTACATACCAGTCTTCATTAGTGTTTGATGAATGCCTAGCTGAAGATAACAAAAACTTACCTATGAATCATAGGAGGCACAACCCAAAATGAACGAAGCGATGATCAAGAATGAATCATAGGAGGAGGCGCCATACAAAACAAACGAAGCAAGGATCGAGAAAGCAAAGAGAGTGAAATGATCAGTACACTGATATCACTAATGTTTAAGGTTAAATCACTAGCTGACCTTAAAAGCTACAAGTCTTCGGCAGAACTTTCCGTCTGCATTGAAGAAAAATCCATTGATTGCCATGTAGGTGTGAGAATAGTCCGGGCTCGTCCAGCAGTCGGTAGCAGTTGATACGGATCCAGGAACATTTGCAATCTCATCAATCAACTGTCGCTCCAAATCAAGGAACAATCCTTCGGCATCGGCCTTGATACCCAAACGACCGGGCCAATAGAATGACGGGCTGATGGCACAGAGAGCTGCCTGCATTAAATCGCCCTCGAAGATCGAGAATGGCAGGTTTTTGCTGATAACTGCTCCAATGAGCAACATGTGGAGCTGTTTCTTGCGAGCGGCGGCAATCGCAGGGTCTTCATCCGGGGGGATGCTTCCGGGAGCACGACGGAACCAAGCGGCAGGGAGGCCAGGGCAAACTCGACGATGCTTGTGGAGGTTTGAGTTCGGACGCCCTGTGATTGAGCACTCAGCACTGAGTGTGAGAGATTACTGGTAAGTAATAGAACTCGACGTTGTTGAGGAGGTCACTTACGGGCAATGTAGGCAGGGGTACACCTTCAAGATTTCCCCTTTGGCGTTATCCTGGTGTACCCTTGGTTCCTGGGTGAGAAAGTCCATCAGCGTGATAATCATACAAGGAAAGAGACCAAAAACAGAAACACTCACGTCAAAATAAAGATAGACATCCGAACGGTGCCTGATGGTCGGGACCGAGTCCAATTCCAGCTCCTCTTCGTCTCAAATGACAAAACTACTAGGGCGGGAGGACACCAGGTTGGTGCCAGAGCTGCCGCCGATTTGAGTAGAGGATGAGGCCGTACGCAACGATGAGGTTGAACGCGGAGTCGAAGTCAAACGGGGAGAGGTTGTCGTGCTAGTAGAGGCAGCTTGGTGATTAGGTCGACGAGCATAGGGTGAGACCTTGGGGGTCGCAGGAGGTAGGGTAGGGAAACGAGGCATAGTTCTAAAGAGGTAATCCGTTGGTCTGGAAATTGATGAGAAGCACGGAACAAAGGGAAATTTCAGAGCAAGAATCAATAATCGATCGTAATGAAATAATTGGAGGAATAGCGACAAGGTAGGAGGATATTTGAGCTCACCTGAAGTCCAATGTCCACTCGAGGGCTCCGAGATTTTTCATTGCATCGGAATTGACCCACGTCAGCGCCGGTAGCCAGAGCTCGAGGTGGCCATCGTGCTGAGCCATAGGTGGGGCCAAAGAGAGGGTAGATCGTTTGAGATATTGAAACTTGAAGCCACACCGTTGTGGATGGTCATTCACGACCCAAATTGCCACCTGTTAAGCCTTCCAGAAGTTGGTCGAGGTGATATCGAAGAGAGGTGGGCTTGTCCAAAAAGGCGAAGTTGTTTGGAGAAAGGGTTCATTTGAATCCCATTAGGATATCATATTGGATATCCTAGTCCACCTTGTTTGGATGAGGTACTCATCCAAACAAGGTGCGTGCTTGTTCTGGTTTAGTGTGAGTATTGGGCGCAGAGGAGGGGGCGCACTTGAGTATTACATACTCATACATTCCCAGATGTGAGTTACACATCTGGGCTGTACAACTCAGTAAACAAAAATTGAGGAATCAGGTACTCAGCCACGGGGCGAAAACAATGGAAAGTGGGTGTGAGATGGGTACACTCATACTCACACCTGCATCCCTGAGTCGGTCCCCTCCCTTCCATTTTGGCTCTAGAAGTTGGACATTTCTGACCCCTGTGTCCCTGTATTTGTATGTAACACTAATTTACACACATGTTATTGCGACGAGAATGACACAGATCACTCAAAATTCACCAACTTTTGGAGCAAAAATCTAAGGGAGGGGCTGGACTTCCTCGGTATTTTTTTTGATAGATTTGTGCGTCGAAGAGAGGCGCATAAAAACTTTCTTTGGACCAAGAAATTTCACAATCGGGTGAAAAAGTTTTATAAGGACTGCGAGGGCCTCCACCAAAAAGGCTTGACCCTCACAGGCCAGGAGAGCCTTCGTTGTCCTGAGTCCTTGCTGGGGCTCGGTCGCGAGCAACAGCGTGGGACTCTGATGAGTTTAAAAAAGACCATATTTGGCCTATCTCGACTTGCACGTAGAGAATTGCCCAAGCTAAGTATGTGTTTGGGGGTAGCAGCTGTGGATAAAAATACCCCAAATCTACGTACAGCACGGTTTACGGCACGCGGCTGGGGATGCTCTCATCCCCTCCAACTACGTAGCCAACTTCATCCACCAAACCCACACGCCACGCTCACTACTATGCAAAGATCTCAATTGAACTCCCAGTCACACCCTCAGGCTCCATCTTTCTCTTACAACAACAATCAGAACTACACTCAGCCAAACACCTCCAGCCATCCACCCTACATATTTACCAGATATACATGTACTCCTCCTATTTCTGACTCCCATAGTACTCACAATGCAATGCCCACCTTTTGCCAACATTACCCATCTCCAGCCGGTACCCCTTCCTCTTACGATCATCCTATCAGCCAAAAGCCAACCTGGTCCAACAACTTTCACTCATCCAACTACCTTCAACTGACCGGCTCTAACAAGTTTAATTCATCCGACTACCTTCAGCCAACCTGCTCCAACAACTTTCAGCCACTTGATCCACAGTAGTCATCATCTGAACCCTCAACATCAGCCAGCTGAAGAACCAATCCCAATTGTATTGCACAGCCCATCAGTCAATTCCAAGGTGACATCCCGTGCCAAATCACAGTCCAATTCAACGCATGGTCCATGTTTTTAACAGCAGGATTATTTGAATATCATCAAATATCTTTCAAACCGTAAGAATTACAACATCTTATTTGGTGCTGGCAAGAAAACCGAGGTCAAGGGTCAGTCATTGGGCGGCAATGGGTCTTGGGACGTGTTTGCCACTCACATCAATTCACTTTACAATCAACACACCAAAAACCCTTTGCGCATCATGGCGCTCAGCGGAAACAATCTTTGACAATGATTTGTCAGATATCACCGTGTGTACGCTATTGCTAAAGGCAAGTCAAATCACACAGGTTCTGGTGTTGCAGACAAAGACCGACTTCAAGGTATTGCTACAACTTTGGCCAAACAAGAGACCAATTGTCCTTGTTTCGATGAGATGTATGCATTATTTGGTGAAAAAGCAAATATCACCGCAATGGTCACAATGGACAGTAGCATCATCACAACGTCTGATTTTGATTATTTGGACTCGGACAACCAGGACTCCGACTCAGACTCTGTTTGTTTCATTTCTGAGTCAAAAGAACGTGAGTTTCATTCAATTGATGTTGTTGAATTCTCTCTCTCGTCTATGATTTGTTGTTTGTAACAATTGTTTATCTTTCCCTCATAGACAAACCTCTCTCAAGTTCTCTGAGGCGCACTTCCACGTTGGCCAACCTAATTGACAGACATGATCAAGATGAATCGTTATTGGGCGGAATCCAAAGTCCAGGTCAGTTGAATAAATATCTGAAATCTACTGGACTTGTAGTCTTTATCTAAGTTCAGACTTTGTAGGATTAAATCCCAATCTCGATGAAGTGTTTCAACCACTTTGGTCAACTGTAGAAAATTTGGAAAGTTTTTTTGTCGACAATCCAAGTGGTTGGGACAACATACCTATCAAATCGTCATTGTCAAATTCTCCCAACAACTTTCTTCGTTCACAACAAGATCCCAATCCGGGTACTCCATCATCTGTCAGCACTAGCACTTCTTCCCAAAAACCTTTGCGGCTGCCCTCACAAGATCACCATCCCAACTCGCCTTTGCCTTTGGTCAAAATCACCACTTCTAATCAACAAAACACTCAAACTGAAACTCCAGATCAACCCAACAAAAGCCCCATTGCTAAGCGTCAGGCAAAGATAACAGATAATCAAGATAAGCTGAAGCCAGTTCACAATTCTGCAAACCCTCTACCGCCAATTGCAGCACCCGGCAAAGCTAAATCAGAATTGAAAAACCCTTTGGCACAAGCACTCTTAACCATCAGTCAGTCCAAGGCACAAATGTACAAGGCCACGAATAAGCGGGAGTTAGAGCTAGAAGCGCGTATGGTAGAAAATGAAACCAAGACATTGATGCGAGATATGGCCCTTGACAAACATAACAAGGAACAAGAAGAGAAGAAGCAAAAGCAAGAAGAACTTGCAGTCAGCTTGCAACTGGCATGGGACAAAGAAAGATTTCTTCACAAAAAAGAGGAAAGAGTGCAAGACAAACACATCAAGCAGATGAATAGGTGGTTAGCTGAAGGGGAGTCAGTTGCAGATGTCAGACTACTTTTGGAGATGAGTGGGTTGACTCAGCCAAAGGATGCGAGTAGTTTGACTCAGCAATAAATGGTTATATTTGTTCTCAATTTTTGGTTATTTATCATATTTATGTCATATTCTTATTCTTTGTCTCTCTTATGTTATCACTCGACTTTTCCCACTTGTCTGATTCTTAATCTTTGTCTCTCTCAGTTCACTTGACTTTTGCGTATTCTTTGTCTTAACTCGACTTTTCCACTTCCACTTGTCTGATTCTTATGTCTGATTTTTATTTATTTTTTGTCTCTCTGTCTCCTGTGTACACTCATTTGATTCTTATTCTTAGTCGTCCCTCCCTCTTCTGTCTCTCTCTGTCTCACTCGCCTTTGTACACTCTTTTGATTCTGCTACTTATCCTTAGTCTTCATGTCTCTACGCTTGTTTGATTATGTATAGTCTCATGCTCACTTCATGTCCTTTAACACTCCGTTTTATTCTCTCCTCTCATGTTGTACACTTTTTTGATTCTTATTTTATGTTTAGTCTCATGCTCAGTTCATGTCCTTTATGTACACTCTTTTGATAAATTGAATACATTATTATCTATTTGTCCTTGAACTTAAATTAATGTAAGAATTGTACAACAAGTGACAACTCAAAAAATCAATCATGGTGATCTTTTCAAAATTGTTAGTATTGTATCTTGATCATGAAGGCGCCCAGCCTTTCATAAAACTAGACAACAACATCATACCATGAAAATATCCCATAAAGGCTGTAACTCAATCATAATCATAAATCTCAAGCTTGTGGATGAAAAATGAAGATACCATAACTCATCAACTAAAATAGCATCCTTGGTATCCTCGGTTTCAAGATGTATATCCACACCTATGAAAATGACATCATACCTCCAAAAAATCTATATAAATGATTGTGCCAGTATTCAATACCTGAACCGCACCGCTGCGATCCGCTAATTCCAATTTTTTTTGTAACGGTATGAAAACCCACTACATGGCACACACGCTCTTGCCCCGCTTTAAACATAGACTTGCTACATGAGGAAAGGGGCGGGGTGGGTTTGGGACCCGCTTGCGCCCCGCTGCAGGATAATTTTGGCTCTCGCAGCGGGCAGGATGTACTATTCACAAGTTTTTTTATTTTTTTTATTAATATATACGTTTGAAAGAATACACACACAAAGAGTGATATAAGAGCAGAAAACAAAGATACACAAACATGTGTTTTGCCGGAACAAGAAGAAAAGTGAAAAATTGGTTAAACAAGTGACAATACGGACACATAAACATAACCAAAGAGACAAGAACCACCAAAAACAAAAACAAAAACCAAAGAAAGAAGAATAAGAGAGACCAGGAAAGTATAAAAAAACTCAAAAAGGAGAGATAGAAATAGTAAAGAAAAACAACCAATCAAGAACAACCAATAGAAAAGTGAGAGTGATACTTGAGACTGAATCTCTTAGTCTTTCTTCTTCTTTTTCATGTTGGCTGCAAAGGAGGTAACATAAGCAATGGCATTGGCAAATTGGCCAAAAACAGGAATGTTTGATTGAAGCCATTGTCTGCATCCAACAGCCCGTGAAATAGTTTTTGGTTTCAAACCACCACGCGCAGGTACAGCAATGTCAGCTGCAGAAGAAAATGTACGCTCAACACTACAGGAGGTAGCAGAAACGAAGAGATAATCCCGGGCAATGGTGGCCAGAACAGGGAATCATTCTTCATTGTCCTAAAAAAACAAGTATTGGATCAATTTAAATTCATTGAAAAAGATGATAAGAAAAATTTACCTTCCACCAAGTGAGTTCTGATTGGCCAGGAGTGATTGGAACGGTGCCTTGTAAATAAATTTCCAGCTCGGATGATCTGATTGAGTCAGATGATTGGGATGTCGCAGCCGAGGTGAAAATGTCGAAGTGATCAAAGGTATCACTCGAGGCTTGAAAGGGAGGAGGGGTTGAAGGAGGAGTGACTGGCCAAGCAGACAATGATTCTTGGAATTGACTTTTGATGAGTTCTCTTGCCGTCTCTGAGTATTCAGGATAGTGAAGATCAAAAAACTTGAGTTGATACTTTGGGTTCATAACCGTAGCCAGTACAATTACATCTGAAGAGGCGGCTTCGTCTTGATATATAGAAAGTTTGATAAGCATGGTGTCGATCATGTTGATTAAGCTTGGAAAGTTGGAGGCGTCGTGTAGCTGCTGAAGAACTTCAGTAACACGCAGGTACTCAGCCAAGAGGACCAAACCTGATTCAAAGTTGCCCTCCATTTGTTTGGTGGAGAAGTGAAAGACCTGGATAAGTAGATGAAAAAAGTATGTTAGTAATCACCTTTTGGAATGAGATTGGAAAAGAGACTAAACTGACTTTCAAAACCTTGCACAACTCTTCAACAGCGTCCCATTCCTCCATGGACATCATCGCACCTTGATAGTACCTCGTCTTTTGATCAGCAATGAGAATTGAATCAATAACCTACAAATTCAAAAAGTCAATAATAGTACAATAGATACAAGATAAAAGAAATATATGAAAACACTCACATCACGAGCCAAAACCAAGTTCAAAAACATTGCTAAGTCGATGTTCCAGCACACACCCCATCCAGCAATAGGGGCAGGACCTTCATAGCCCATCTGAGCAGCTCGAGCTGTGAATTCACCACGGTGAGCGTTACTTTGAGTTAACAGTGCGTTAATATACTTGAACTGGAGGGTATGTTAATGATCTCGTCAGCATACTTGAAAAGATAAATGACGGAAGGGAACAAAACAAAAAAGGATGAAATGACAAACCTTGATAGCTCCCTGAACTACTACACAAGTTCTAGATGGAACATAATCGTAAATGTGTCCATCTTTGAGATCAGAAGTAGAGTCGTCACAAGGATTTGATGAAACCGGAGCATAGATCCCGTCATCTGAATCGTCAGTCTCACATACTACTTCAGTCATATCATCGTTGAGAATGATAGGAGGAATTGGAATTTGAGTGTTAGGTGGAGTAGTGGGTTTGATATGACCGGCAGCCAATCCGATCGAGTTCAAGCCATGTTTGACAACCAGTCCGAGCTTATGAGCATAGCATCGGACGTGGTTTTTGGTTGAATCCCATTCGACCTTCTCATTCAACTCCGCAAACATCTCTTGCATCTCTACAGCCATTGTGTTATTGTTGGACCCTGAGTCCGTTGTTTGAGCTAACATGTAACAAAAAGACGTTCAAATTAGTTTTTGGTATTGATATATGAGATGAGAAATGAAAACGATTATGTGAAAAAAGAATACAAGGACTTATCTTTGTGTGAAGCTTGTTAGTAATCAGGAATTGGCCAACTGGTCAAGCCAGTAAAAAGCCCATCTTGTTCCAGGCTACTAGCTTGAGAGTAAGGTGAACCAATCGATACTTCCAGTTGTTGTTGATGAAATTGGCCAACACTCCCATAAAAGCATATCTATTACCCTTGGTAGTCCAAACGTCATGGACAAGGGAGAACTTTCCAAGATTGTTCTACATGAAAACATTTCGAAAATCGTCATCAATGACATATAAGAACAAAGTAGAAGAAGGATGAAAGACTTCCCAATACCAAATCGATCACAGAAGAACTCAAGTTGAAATAGAGCTCCTTAGCAATCCCAGCGGCCCAAGTTGGGGTCCTCAAGTCTGCTTGCCTATTAGCCAGCTTGAATGCAGCACGCAGGGGAGCATCATAAAATCGATTAAAGGGAAGTGCATGCCATAAGATCCAGATAACAAGGACGGTGTTGCAGAGGTCAACACTAAAGGTGGCTTGAGAAAGGAAAGCATCAAGGGTTTGTTGTCCGTTGGCTTTGTTTGAGGCTTGAGCAATCTCAGCTTGATCTTGGGCCCAAGTGTTAGGCAATTGGACACCAGCCTGAATGGCACAAGAACGGTGGGGACAGGCAGCGCAACCTTTAGCTCCACCGCGGTGAGCGTAAAGGTTGTAGTGACGACGTGCACCACATACAAACCGCCCTCTACACCAGCGACACTTGTAACTTTGCGGGTTGTTTCCAGACTTATAAGAACAAGATGAAATAAAATCAAAATCAGATAAATGTTGAAACAAATGAAGATAATGATATGAAAGAGTGAAATCTGCTTACCTCACCTTGAGCATGAGTCGGGGGATGGAAAAATTCCAATAATTTCCGGACATGTTCCAGCTGGCCACGTCGCACACCCAGAGTCTCAGCAATCTTGATGTTCAGACTCCTGGTCGACCTCCATGACTTCAGGAACAGTTGCCTACATTGATCAAAAGAGAAGAAGAGAAGGTTAGTAATGGTAATGATATGGGATGAAGAGAGTATTGAAGTTACCTCAACTCGTCCTTTCCTTGATTTCTTGGAAGCTCAGCGAGTAAAGCCAACTGAAGCACCAGATCCACAGGGACGGCCTCGGCTCTTGACAACATGGACCTTGGCTGGCTTACAGGCCTTCTTCTTGGTCTTGGTAGGAACAGTCAAGTTGCCATTGTTGGATTTGTGAATAACTTCATCATTTCCAATGCCATTGGTGGTATCAGAATAACCACTACTAATCTTGTACACGCTTATCTTGTGGTCAGGATCAACAGTTGAACGATTAGGGGAGGGGCGAAGAGAAGCTACACGTAAATCAGGCGATTGGGTGACAAAATTGGGTCTGGTTTGAATGGGAGTTCTAGGACAAAGTGTGGGACCACTGCCAACTGGAGCAACTCCTGAAGATGGAGCAAGAGACAAGAGGTAGGAGATAACATATTGGACTATAGTCAAACAAAAAAGTTGAAGGGTTTGGGAGGTGGTTAACAGGTATTATAATTAATAAAAAAGATTATATCAATTTAATATCTTAGCAGAACTTTTGAGTGGATGAAAATTGGCTGGGAGGAAAGACCGGAATTGAGGAACACATATGATATAAATACAATCCAGAACAGGATGTTCTACTGGCACTATGGAGTAAGCCATGACCCCCAAAACAAACAGGCCAACCCCCATACAAACAATCCCCATGCAAACATCCCCCCTTTGAACAACCCCCATGTGAACACCGCAGGTTATAAGATTTGAGAGATCTAAGATAATAATGATGATATGAGAAAGAGGTGAGAGTGTTCTTGTGTCAGCTGAGGCAGAAGACAAAAAATCAATGACATCAAAAAATAAAAAGAGATTGAACTCACTTGTTTTTGAGGTGAAGGAATAATTGGTGGTGTCATCCAAGGAAAGGGCTTCCTTTCAGATGTCAGATAGATATGATATTGGACGATATCTGAAAGGAATGGGGTGATCTAGGGTGATGTTGTTTCCTTTGTCACAGTTAATACTGACCCGCTGCGTACAAGATATAAACCTTGCAGCGGTGCAATATTTCCGACCGCGCCACTAAATCCGCGCTCCTCTACATCAAAAAGGATTCGAGGGTAGCGCGGGCGGGGCGCATATATCCGCTACACCGGGAATCCTGAAGCGCAGGCGGGGCGACCCGCTCCCCTCCCGCTTTTTGCGGCGGGACGCTTCAGGTATTGGTGCTCATCCAAAGACCAACTTTCATCACCTATCCAAGTTCATAGTTAATCATGGGAATCCCAAAAGTATTTTTTCAATTTGCTTATAGTAAAAAAAATAAGTCAAGTTGCAAAAAAAAAAGCAAAAAAAGAAAAAAAAAAAAAGTTATAAAATACAAACAAACAAGCAGAAAAAAAAACTTGTTTCTTAGAAGAAAAAGGTATGAAATCAAAATTAGAGATAGATTTTCAAGTTCAAAAAACCCATCCAAACTTTTCTTCATGATCTACCTTCTCAGATTCAAAACAATGAAAGAAAGAAAGAAAGAATAAAAAGAGAAGAAAAGAGTAAGAAACGAGTCAAAGAAAACAAAAAAATTGAATAGAAAAAAAATTTATACACACACACACACACACGCACGCACGCACACGCACACATATATACAAATGTACATAAATGAAATGATATATAAGAGTATGGCATAAAGAAAAAAAAACATTCTTCAAAAAGAAAAAAAAAAGATGTGTGTATGTTTTTTGGTTTTCTTTCTCTATTACTACAAAAAAAAAAAAAGTTCATAGACAATACACAAAAAGCAAAAGTGATATAAAAAAAAAAAATTATACATCTTTCTTCTTCTAATCTCTCTTGAAATCTCTCATCACATTTTCTTCTGCCCTTCTCCCTCTTCCTTTTTCTTCTTCCTTCCTACTCCTACTCCTACCTACAACCCAATCTATATGAAAACAAAAGCAAGAGAAAGTAGGATTCGATTTCTTAATGATCTTTCATCGATTAGTCGAAGAAGAAGATCCATGAGCTCCTGCATTTCTCCAATCAGCTGATCCACCAAACTGTTCAGCCAACATCACTTCTGCTACTCCTGCTGCATCTATTCAAAAGGAAAGAAAATCACAAGATTGATTAAATCGATCAATCATCAAAATTAGATCGACCAAACCAAGTCAAGAAACTTACATTTATAAGGATCAATAGGTGCGTAATTAGGTGGGCTAGCTGCCTGACTCGGGGTTGATGATCGATCTGATCTGATCTGTCTTAATGAGATATCCAAAGGTCTAGGTGTAGGCTACAGAAAACCAATACACAAGACGTCAGTGAATGAAAATCTTCTCAAAAAAAAGATTTAGGTAATGAAGACCCACTGGATTATGAGGTAATTGTTCATAATCTCCTACCAAGATCGGTCTAATAGTCCCAACCGAAGAACCACCTTCCTCTTCCTCTTCTTCTTCTGCCAATCCTCTTTGTCTTCTCTCATGTTGTTCATTCCCACTGGAAAGTAAGATACTACCAGTTTGATGACCATAGGCAGGTGGAGGTGCCAAGGTTCCAGCCATCGGTGCTAATCCCCATTTCTTCACATTCGCTTCAATAAACACAAATCCAGCTTGTCCCAAATTCACATGTACCGAAGCAGGTCCAGTAGCTCCAATGGTGGGAAACACATTGAATCGTTGAAGACCCACAAAGGCATCTTCTAGTTTCTTTCCGTTTCGTGTAAAGAACACGGCTCCTGTTCGAGGTCGATATCCAACCCCTAAGACGTCACCTTGTTTCAGAGGCGGACCATAAGATGTGGCGGTGAATGGATAATTGTGTGCTTTGAATCCGTCGCTTGCAAAGTAACCTATAGACAGTCTATTCCAACCTATTGTTTGAAAGTGAACATTTGATTAAAAAATGATGGAACATTGAGCGGGTATGTTTGTAGATAGAGAAATGCGATGGATCGGATTGATTAATGTTGTGAAGAATAGAAATCAAGTGGGTTTTCAGAAACGAAACGAATGAATTTGGATATAATTAAAAAAGATGAATCAGCATAAGAAAGAAAACAAAGAGAACAGAAAAAAAAAGACGAACCAGGTAATCGAAAAGTAGGATAAGGTTTAGTAGCCAATCCAATGGAGATCTCAGTGGACTCCAACTTTTCATAAATCTTACATTCAAAATAATAAACTTCATTAAGTTTAGGTAAAGGTAAATTAGACTGTACACAAACCCCACCACCTTCGGAAGGTGATAAGCCAACACCATCAGCCAAGAAAGTGATTTCAGTACGAGATTGAACGATTAATGGTAAGGATGGATTTGATTCGTAATCCGGTTCAAAGGCCCATGCTGATACACCTTTTTCTTGGATTGATAAGAATTGTGATAAAGTGATATCGGTTGGGAATGAATTAGGTCGATATTGAGTTTGGTAAACTGTTATGGAAAAGAATACCGAATAAAGAAGGTCAGATTCCAGGAATCGAATTGATGATGTAGAGAAAGATGAAGACTGACGTTTAGCTCTTAGATAACCTAATCGAACGCCTTCAGAACATTGTTCTAACCAACGACGTTCTAAAGCTTCTGAATGTTCATACTGATCAGATTGAGATAAATCCAAAGGACCATCTGAATCGCTTAATCTTAGTGGACCATGACCGGTAAGACGACGAAACGATCTTCGTTTTCGAATCAGAATCAAAAAAATCAAAAATAATAAAAGTAAGAAAAGCAAAGTGAAAAGTAAGACTAATAAAGGTAATAGTAAAGCTAAGGTCGTATCTGAATCTGAATCTGATGTGTTGATGGATGATGATGATGATGGAATGAGATCATGAGTTTGATGTCGGAATGGAAGTAATTCTGAAATTAAATAATCCATTGAATCTGGATCGTTGATTTGATGTTGATACATGATTGAAGATAACGTTTAAGTTGCTTGAGTGTAGTAGTTTTGATTGAGTCTTGATGAGATTAGTGTTGATTGGTTGAAGTGTTAGTGAGTGAGTGATGATAAAGTAGAATTAGATTAGATTGAATTATTAAGAAGTGATTGGGAATTGGTAAAGTAAAGTCAATTAACCATCTTGATGCTTTTTAAAGTCAGTACTAGATAGTAAGTTGGACTAACCTCTTGACTTCAAAATGAAAAAACCTTTACAGTCCAAATCAATTCAAATCAAAATCAAAAAATCAAAAAATCGAATTCAAAATCAAATGGCTAAAAAAGAAAGAAAAAAAAAAGCAAATCGTTAAGGAAACAGAACTAGTATTCTTTTTAAATTAAACTTCATCTCAATTCGGGGTTCTTTTAGAAAGACACTTCATCATCAAAACCGATAACTTACTTTACCCAAATCTTTTAATTCCAATCGTCTTTTTCTTGTAAAAATCTTTCTGGATTTCCTTCAAGTGTGAATCTAGAGTGGTCTGTTCTGTAGGATTGTGTGGAAATGAAGAAATGAATCGGGAAGAACAGGAAATTGTGAATCGAGTATCTATCTTATCTTATTTTGGTCAACATTCACAGCCTATGTATTGTAGAACTAGAGATATATAAAACTTTATTAAAATATCAAATTCCATAGAATCCTTAACAACTTAAGCTTCATGATTTAATGTCCTGTGTTTTGTGTTGTAAGCAAGTCGATCAAACTTGTAATCTCATTCTCAACCCTCACATCGAGCACTCAGCAGTCATCTCACCCTAAAAAAGTCTTTAAAAAAGACACTTACATAAACCCTTCACACTCCATCAGATTCACAGCTAATTGTTTGATCCAAGTCAGTAAAACGTCTGTATTACAAGTTCTTGATACCAAAAAAAAAATCAATTTCCTAACCAACTCAGTTCAATCATCATCCATCTCACAATGGTCTTTTTGGATCCGAACTCATTGAATCCCTTTACTCCTCATCATCATCATCATCAGATCATGTCACATTCCAACCCTTTACGTATGAAGTGAGATCATTTCAACAAAACCTGATCCATAAGCAAGTTCATCAATCAATCAATCAATCAATCAATCAATCAATCCCATTCAAAACCTTTCTCATTCACTGTCCCTTGGCACTCATCAACCCAGCAATCTTATCGAGGAATATATCGCACTCAAATCTTGAATCACCGCTCAAACTCTCTCTCTCTCTCAAAACAAATGCACCCCGCTTGCATGTATACATACAGACTTCTTTTTGCTTCACTCCCGGAGTCAGCCTAACT
Source organism: Melampsora larici-populina 98AG31 (assembly GCF_000204055.1). Taxonomy (NCBI): domain Eukaryota; kingdom Fungi; phylum Basidiomycota; class Pucciniomycetes; order Pucciniales; family Melampsoraceae; genus Melampsora; species Melampsora laricis-populina. Next base: position 175,095 of record NW_006768807.1, read on the forward strand.
TATGTATCGCTCGGTGCTCTCTTACATACCAATACATAAGGACCCTGGAAAGCCCCGATATACCCTCCTAATGGAAATCCCGAAATTTTCCCCTCCTACCTACACAAATTTCGCCGGTTTTCACAAAAAAAACTCGGATTCCTACCTGTTGACAAAGGACCATTTTCTTTTTTGGAGAAAGGTCCCAATATTCCTTCCATCTGCATAAGGACCCTCAAAATCTGTGTTTTAGGGCGTTTCAGAGCAATTAGACATCTTGATTTTTTTTCCGGAAAAACTTGCATATTTTTTTGGGAATTTGGTAGAAGAATCACAAGAGTTGAAGTTGTTGAGAGAGAAATAGACTAGTGAGTAGTATAGCTATGTAGTGTTATGTAGTTGAGTTTTAAAAAAAACGAGTAATTCAATTCCTGGCCAGCCACTGGAGGGACTGTGTTTCCAGTTCCTGGCCAGCCACTGCAGTCGGTCCACTGCTGTAACAGGTAAAAACATCAAAGTGAATCTCTACACATGAGGGAGATCAGGGTCTGAGAATTCAATATCAAGAAGTAGAAAAAGAGCAGTCAAACGTTTCAGAAAAGGGACTAAAGAGACTGGTATTTTTTTGAATTTGGGAGAGATGAAGCGAAACAACTTGAAGAAATAACACAAAATCAAATCTCTAGATAAGGTGGAGAGAAATAAAAACCAAGTTAGATATTACAATTCAAGTATAGCTTATTTTTTTCTAGCTTTAGCGTGTTCAACAGCAAGTTGTTCGAGAATTGCCTTGATGTACTGTTTCTGGCTCATAGCCTTTAACATAGCACGATAAGCTTGAGGAATCCATATGGTGTTAGCCTTGGGTTCAGTAATATTCATTGATGAGGTGGGGGGAAACACATAGTGCATATCTGCTATATCAAGATGCGAGAATATGAGACGATTTGGAAAGTTTTCTTCAAAACTACACGCTCCAGGATTCCCTTTATACATGTAAAGCTGGGTAGATGCATATGAGAGCTTAGATCGAGTGGACGATTTGGTGATCCACTCGTGCTTACCATTCTGGTAAATGTAGAGAGCACAGATCTTACCCAAAAAAAGCATCTAAAACGAATCAAGAGTACATTAAATGATCAGAGTCGGCAGCTTCATATTTGAAACAGGGGATGACATACATTGTTTTTTATAACCACAACAAACTTGTTTACTTCAAGTGGATTGTCTTCTGATACATTGCCACTTGTATAAAGTGTTTGTGTTGCGATGTTGAGAGTTGTTGATGTATTTTTTGCAATCCAATTGAGGTCAAGCTTTACATGAATGTTCCATCGATGTAAGCGATCCAGAGCCTTGTCCATCTGCTCAGAGTTTTTCAGCATGATGGCTACCAATTTACTACATGTCCGAGGGTCCAATTTGGTGGCTCCATTTGCATTGGCGTGATCAGAAGCCACAGGATCCTGGTGGTTGTTTTTTTTCTTTCGTTCATTACCTTTTCCTTTTGCTACGCGAGATATAGTAATTGTGTCTAATATCAACGAAAACTATCAAGATCAAACAAAAAAAATGTTGTGATCGAGCAGAATCAAGCTGTTTCAGCAACTTTCAGGCCATTTCAAATGTTTGGACTCGGTTGAAACTGGTTGAAACAACCTTCTTGCTGACCCATGCCAGACTGTCAGACATCTCGATTTCAATGACCATCAACTGTCATAATATGACATTTTTCCACACCCTTTTACATAAAAATGTGCAAAAAATTGTCTTACCTGAGCTTCGAACTCAATACTATCATGATTGGTATCTATACACAATAACATCGGGTTTCATTGTGACTCGATGATCATTGCTACTCACCTTATGTATGGAAGTGGGTAGCCTGGTGGCCCTGAGAACCCTCTTTCCTACCTAATGTGTAAGAAACCTAATTTTTTTTTCCACACTTTTTGACATATTCCTACATACAAAATAAGGCTCCTGTGTGACTTTTTTTTTCAAATTTTTAGAATTCCTACACAGAACATAAGGACCATTTTTACCCAAAAAGGCCAATTCCTACATACCCAATTAGGCGGGTATATAGGGGCTTTCCAGGGTCCTAATACATACATACATGATTCGAACCTCGAGTGTGATGAAGATGTTGAAACTCCTATAGTCTCTAACACCAAAAAATAAATCTTCTTGGCTTTGATCTATGTTGTAAATTGATCAGTACATACTACAATCACACATTATGATTTGATTGTGTGATTTCATGAGTATCAAAGATTCAAGATCTAAAAAAAAAAAAGTCCATGTAGGCTCTTGATTTTGATCTTTCATTTAAACCCTCAAAACATCTAAGGAAAACATTAGAAAAACCCATGTAAAAGAAATTAAAAGAAAAGTTGAACTCTAGAGTGCTGCTGTAGTAGTATGTACATCTTTCAAATCCAATCTTCTACAATTCTAAAAGAAGAAAAAACCATGTATGTTTCTCAAAACCATCATACTTTATGTTTTATTCAAACTAGAGCAAGAAAAAAGTATGCTGATCATGAATAACAACATGCTGAATCTGATTTTTTTTTCTAAAATCCAATACAGAACAGATATTTGATGAATCACTTTTAACTTTATGGAGAATGTATAATTTAACTAAATATGTTGAAACTCAAGTAAATCTTTCATCTCTTTTACCCATTAATGGTATTTGTAAGTCTTGGAACTGGATTCAAGGTATCACACCAACCCCTTGGCTCTTTGAATCCGCTCAAAAATAGATGCTCACATTGGGCCCTGGGTGAGCATTAAAATTTTCTTGTTTTTTTTTCTTACTTAATGTTGGTTCAATTTGACTTCCAAACTCTTTCCCTTTTCTTTCTGTTTTCTTCTGGCTTATGAGCTGATCATCACATGATCAATATGACCTGAGCAGATCAAGGAGGTCTTCCTCAGGCTTCATTCCTTAGCAAAAAAATCCCCTGAGGCAGGGCTGGCCCATCTACTCACTTTGTCTTAGCCCTTTAGCTTACCTTCAGTGATACATATGCCTTGGAGCCTGCTGATCTGGGATCTTGGAAAAGGTTCTGAGCTGTTATGAGTATGTAGTGATACATGAACCGATCCTGAGTACTTATCTGAGACACTGAGCTGATCAAAGAATGCTCATCCAAGATGGAAACAAGCATTCTCCAGCAAAGTAAAGCAAAACTTTGAGCAAAACAGCTTTGATCCACCTGATCACTAGTACTGCCCAAAATTGTCAATTGAAGCAATCTGGAAAGAAAAACAATCTAATTTGTTGGAGAATTCAGGAAAGTGTTCAATGTTCACCTGTATGTGACCATCAATTTTGGACTCTGTATGTATGTGTATGTGTGTGTGTGTAATTCACAAGTCCCTCTTTTTTCCTGCTGATGTTTGCATGCAAGACAAATTGCTCATGAATTGGTAATGAGCCTTACCTTGCATCTCAATACCAAAACTTTATCATATGATAGGTTATGGATTTCACAATGTAGAGAAAAGTTTATGATCACATGAAGTTAACTTAAGACACCTTTGAATTCTTGACTGAAATTCAAGTTCAAGTTAATTATGTATGAATCACATCTTATAAAGCTTAAGACTTGGGTCCCATATATATCCTTCAAATCAATAGGTTCTAGTAAAATAAAATCTTCAATGAGTTCTACTACTAGATGAGACATACTTCCTTCTAGGTGTTGTTTATAACTTCAGTAAGAGGATCTGATCCAGTACATTGATGTTGTAGGAGATCTTTGAGTGATTTATCAATCATAAAACACACAAAAAAAACTTGGGTTTTTATGTTTTGTAATACTTCACTCATAGCAGCTATGGTTGATTGGATTCAAAATCTCAAAACTTTGGTAAACTAAGAGTAGGTATATTGAGCCTTACAAACTTGTGCTGCTCACAGAAATTGATTTTTCTGAACACTCAAAAAAAACATCTCTATGCTGTACCATTCTGGAAAAAAATCAGCTTGATCCAAATAATCTTTTTTAGAACAGTGATTGGTGATTGCATATGATTGTTTTTTGTTTTCTGTAGTTTTTTTTTTAATTGAAGGTGTGAAGTAATCTGGTCTGGCCTCACCACTTTCTTGATGTGATTGTATCAACCAAAGATATCATGATCTTTCTGAGTGGTTTTCTCCAAACAGTTTGCAACTGTTCTACTCATCAATCTCAAAGCCTTCACCAATATCTTTTAAATCCAATGAATCTATTTGATAATGAGTCATGCACTTCTTCTATGCACACAAACAAGTAAAAAGATTCAAAAAGAAACCCAGAGCCTGTAAATCAAACAGCAAGACAAATTTTCAAGGGATGTCCTTTAACTGAAGACAAAGACAAAAACACTAATGGAGTAGCAGGTCCTAGAAGCAGAAGAGTAGTGACGGAAAGCAGAATTGAATTTGCTTTGGGACAAGTTCCAAGTCACCACCTTCACAAGCTAACAGTCTTCTGGGAAAACAGAATTCAGAAGATCAAAGGCTATTTTCTAATATCCATGTTTACCAGAATGTGGTTAGAAGCCAATAGAGAGGTACAGAACAAGAACAGTACCAAGAAGGAGACAAAAGAGGATGACGGCTCAGATGATGAGAAGTTTGAAGGCTTGAATTATCCGGTTGGGTTGAAATCAACTTATGGGGACTGGGTGATGTGTTTCAAGCTAATGCCAGAGTACCTGAGGAATAGTTTTGCTTACTACGAGTTAGCAAGAACCTTTGATGGCCATCAAAAGAACATCAGACTCAAAAGCATCAAGTCAGAAAATGACAGCAACTAGATGGTTGCCTTATGGTACAATATCATGATAAGATCTGGACTATTCAGGTAGAATGAGGTCAAGTCAAAAAGTTCTCAGCCAAACCTCTCCGGCTCCCATGCCAAATTTCATGTATATGGCATAAGTCTCTCTCTTGACTACTTCTTTGTCCAAGAGGGATTGTCTTAACTTAAGTTTGCAATGTAAAAACCCTGGAATGGTTTGGTACTTAGTTAAGTTTGAATTGTAATTTTAAGTCAAAGGTTTTGAAGTTTTTGTGGTTAAGAAGGAATCAGTTATGTGCTAAGATTGAAACCCTAGAATTTTAAAAAAAACAAAGCCAGCTGAACTGTGAACCAAAGAGAATTTTTCAGTCATACTTGTGTCAGGATGGGGGTGTGGCCTGTAAAAAAGACACATCCTGGCATGTTGGGTGCAGCCTCTCACAGTACATACAAAAATGAAAAAAAGGAAAAGCAATCTGAAAATTGCATTTTAACTAAACTCAAAGGTCATTGCTAGATGCCACCCACACCCTACACCCAGGTAGGCACTGGTTTTGTTGTCTAAATTGCCTGGAATAGATGTAGGTGCCATTTTTTTGGCACCTACATCATTTTCTTTTGGAAAATCAATGTAGGCAGGACCCAGGAATGCATATATAAAGGGTTGTAATGAAACCTGTTTTTCAGTTTTTGGGCTCCACACAACACACCACTCCTTTTCAAAAGGTCCAGGCACTTCAAAAGATGTGCATGGCCAGGGCTATCAAATGAGCCTACTACAAGGCTCTCAACTTTTCTCACTTTGGCGCAAAATAAATTGGTACAATTTTTTGTGGCTCCAAGGCCTGATTCCAACATTTGATTTTAACACTGTTTTTGACTGTTACATCCAATTATCTTGTGAAGTATAGGTGCTATTAGGTTGAGAGCTAGTTTAAATGCAAGCCTTCAATTTCACGCACATTTTGCACTACTGTAGGTGCTGTAAATGTGTCATTGAGTACCCAAAAACCTTGTCAACAAAAGGTTGGAATTTACTTTACAACCCTTTATAAGCGCAATATTTTTAGCACCCACATTCTCAAATATGACTGTTGTGGTGCCTAAATCAGCGCCTACTTCCAATTATGATGTTTTTTGGGTTGCAAAAAACATTTTTGGAGTTACAACCATGTGTTTCAGCTCACAAAAAATATCTTTGGAGTTACGACTATGTTTTTCAAGTTACAAAAAACATGTTTTGAGTGGCGACTATGTTTCTCAAGTGACAAGTATGTTTTGGAGTTATGAAAGACATAGTTTGAGTGACAAGTATGGTTTAACTCAAAAAACACACTCGTCACTCAAAATGCGTCTTTTGTAACTCAAAATATGTTTTTTGTAACTCAAAAAACTTAGATGCGTTACAGACCAATTGTGGTATTGCTCTATTCTTGCCTAGGGAAATTAATTTCTTCTTGCCAAAAATGCATCACCTGCTGTATTCGGAGTTTACCTGCTCAGCGCTTTAGGGAGATCCAGAAAAGAGATTAAAGAATGGTATCATTTAATCGATTGAGGTACTATTTTTTGCAAGGTCAAGTTGATCAACCTGCTCAAGGAGAGCCTGGAAATTATGGGCATACACCAGTGATACTGGACAGTCAATCATCACTGAGAATATTTCACCCACTACTTCCGGGCTCAAAATGGCTCTGGAAACTGCTAAAGGAAATGTTGATATGCTGAAAGTGGAAACTTACGCCACTTGTAATATGTATCTCGGTACAACAAATTTTAAACACATCAAAGACTTTAAAAGAGAAAAAGTGTGTGTAGAACTACAACAGGTATATAGAGAAAGGAGTTACAATCTATTGATTGCTGATTGAAAAAAGATACGAATAAAATAATTTACATCACAAAGTAAACCACTACATTGCATCGAAATAGGTTCATCATTTGCTTACTGACATTCAAGACGAATCACAATCAAGCAAAACTCAGCACTCTTACTTCATCTGAAACAGCTTGTCCAGCCCCTCCTTCTCCTGCACCACACGTCCCGGTTCTCAGCACACCTACAATCTTTTCAGTATCAAAACCAACCCACTCAACCACCTTGTTAGTCTCTTCAGAATCACTCTGAGTTAGTCCAACCTGAACAGGCCCACACATCTGCCCTTCTGCCAATTCCCAAACGTTTAATCCATCCTGTCCAGCACTCACACATCGCCCAGATGAATTGAGAGCAACAGCTGCAACCCGACTTGTATGGCCAAAAAGTGTTCGACGATGAAGAAGTTCAGGTGGATCACATGATCGACGACGATACTCAAAAGTATCAAGCGTATTGTCGGTTCTTGCAACCACTACTGTTGGTTCTGCATATTCGATTCCGCTTACTGGACCCACTCCTGTCATTTGACGAAAAGAATGACGAGATAACTTGGTACTCTCAAAGGGTAATGCAGTAGTATGACGAGTGTTGAGAAGTTTGGGTGTAGGAGAAAGTTCAAATTCGAATTCTTGTAATCCAACTGTCCAAGCTGATGGATAAAATGGTGTAGGATATACGATTGTTAATCGGAATCCTGTTTCGAGAGCAGTAAGGTTGAGATTCAGCGGCCAAAAACAAGTTTGACTACGCATATCTAATTTGAGTTTGCGTGCGGCGAGTGCGTTGTGCCCATCAGAGTTCAACTCATAGAAACGTAAAAGAAAGTCGGTCGAGCAAGTGACTAGCAGTGGATAGTGTAGGCGTGCTACCTCCGCGGCTTGATGATAAATCCCATCTGGACCAGAACGTATCAAAACTTCAGATGAAGCATATAGTTCTGTAACATCCAGTTCGGGTTCTGATTCTGAGCTTGAGGGTAGAGCAATTTGAAAGATAGCAAATTGACCAGTGGTATAGAAGACGACAAGAATGACTGAGTTTTGATTTGAGAAGGGTAATTGCTCCATTCCTGATTCGGTATCACACCTTTCATCAACTCTGATCTCAGAGATCCCCACCATACCCAAGTTTGAAAAATCAAGCGCAGACGCAATATGACCTATAGGCACAGACTTGACTCCATCTTGTTTTTGCCCCTTCTTAAGTTGATATACATCTACAGTTGGCTGCCTACTACATGATTTAGTTCTTGAAGCTGTGAAAAGAAGTGTGCGATGAAATCGAGCGATTGTACTAGGGTAGCGTGTCTTAGGCGCGGAGTCTTGAGGTGCGGAAACAAGTCTGGTAGTGGAATGAGCTGAGCCAGTTTGCCAGTTAAGACTGATTCGACAAAGGTTCTTCCATGTGTGTCCGAGATGAGTTTGTTCTGTTGCAGCCTGTTGTCGACCTTTTCCTTTCCTGTCGGGAATCGCTCCAAATGGACTGATTGAACGCAAAGTTGATCGGTTTCGTTGTTCGATTGCAGGGAGGAAGGGGTACTTCAATCCACGCTCCCCCCATCGGAGGTGAAACATCGTTTTCCAAAGCTGTGGTGATAGTGTGTTGTCTCTTTTGGTCAATATACTCTCGAGAGTTGTTTGGAAGGACGATTTTCGATTTCGCTTATAGAAATTTGGATCCGTTCAAGGTGAAGAGGATCAAATGAGAGGGTAATGCGACAGACCTTTGGGTCCTCTGATAGTCTGTTCAATCGATTCGAGACTCTTGCCATAATCGAAAGCTCATGTAAGTTGAGATAAGATAAGACCTCAAGTAATATCTCTTCACTCAAACGGTCCATCAGATTGGCGGAAGGATTTGACCATGGCTCCGGGATAACTTTGTGCATGGTGGATGAATGAGCTGAGTGTGAATAGACAACAAATTCAGATTGGATCAAGTGGATTGCATTGGACAAACTCCTCAAACCACCACAAGAGACAAGTGTCAAATACGTTGGCGGAAAAAGCTCCGATCCCGGGTCGCAGCTCGGACTCTCGAGCGGAGCAGAGCCCTGACGGCCATTTCATTTCTCCCCCTGCCAGTGCCACCAAGCATGCCGCATCATCATATTACTTTTGCTAAAATGCTTGGCCCAATCGAGAAAAAATAAAAACAAAATTCACCGCAGCAGTCACAACGCAGCAGAGAGAAAAAAGTAGGGTGCGCTCAAGCTCCCATCTGTTCCATCCTTTTGATTACCCCGCTGCCACCAATAATTTTTCATATCCTTCAAATCCCTGTCGATGACTTCATTTTGCTCACTCAACTCAACTAACGCATCTATCCATTGTGGATACTTGATTGCTGATATCTGTAAGCAAAAAGATACACTTGATTGCTTCATTTCCTCCCATTTCTCTCTTCAATGCATCTCGTTCATCTTACTGATAATCCCTAATATCATCTTTAGGTATCCTCCTCCAATACCTACCACCACACTGTCCCGAGTTGAACCCGATCGAGTTTGAAGTATGCGTTGAAGTTTGATGTCCGGAGATCACAAGTTTCATCATCTAGGTCAAATCCAGTTGAACCGATCCAGAAGGCAGCTCATAAGACCTTTACATCTGAATTACAAAGCTAGATTGTTCATAGTAGATGAATTGTAGTTAGAGCAGATGTCATTGTACAGGAACCAGAATCAAGAAATTCTAGATAAGATTGATGTGAAAATCGAGATCGTTTCAATCTTCTTCATAGAATCACAAGCAAATCAATTGATTTTGATCTTGTTAAAAAAATCAGTCTCTAGATTACATCAGAGAGCCGAGATTGTTTCCAATCTCTTCCACAGGAACAAAGGAAGATCAATTGGTTTTGACCGAGCAAAACCAGTTGATCTTTGGATTTTGAATGTCTTTGAGAAAACTGATATCATTTTTCATCTCGTTCATAGGACCAAAGACAAATTGAATGGGTTTGGATGACTTGTTCAAACCCGATAAGTTCTTAGTTTAACTTTTATTGCCCTCATAAGAGATCTGAGATTGTGTTAAACTTGCAATCATAGGATGATCTCATAGCAGGATCAACCGGAAACTGATTGGTTTTGAGATTGTTCATAACCAATCGATTATTCTGAAAATCTCACTTACCTTGAAAACTCACTCACATTTTGAATATCTTTCATAAGATATTCAATCTCATACTTTTGTTATTCAGAAGAGCTCGGCACTGGACAAGTTGAAGATATGTAAGATACATCTTATTCAACTTGCCCTTTTTCTCAGATTAGCATAGCAGTTATGAGCTCCATAAAAGCTTCAATATCGTTTCTTTTTTCAATTCTTAACAAATACTCGTTATCAATATATGAGGAACAGTGTAGAGAGAAGTTTCACATATCAGATGACTGCTTTCCTGGTTGAGCTGCAAGAGTGTGGGAAAGAAGAGCTGATGAGGTGATGGTGAGGAAAAGCCAGGCAAGCCGATCACCGATATTGGACTGTGTTGATGTGAGGATGGTCATCTGAATCAAACCATATGAAAAGGTTGTTAGAAAGCACACCAAGAGGAAATGAATAAGAGGCATTTATAACGTAACACGTAGAGTGGCTTACCAATAGTTTCAATAGTTTCACAAGCCCATCTTGCAAGAGTGTGCAAAGAAAGAGGTGGCAAGGTGATGGTGAACTAGAGACTATATAGAGGTGGGTGATAGAGCAGCGGAATGGGAGGGAGGTGACGACTCGCACCACAGCTGAAGAGACAGCACCCTTTAAAACTTTTTTCTCTCTGCTGCATTGTGACTGCTGTGGTGAATTTTATTTTTATTTTTTCTCGATTGGGCCAAGCATTTTAGCAAAAGTAATACAACTTTGTCAACTTGTAAATACGAGAATTCTGAACTCGAACCACTACAGTCAACTTTTCCGCAGTGACTGCGTAATCGCGTTCCAACTCCTTTCGTCTTACCCTCATACCACCACCACCACCAAATCAACACCCTTATAACTTCTTTAATTGCTCTCAGAATCTCCCTATGCCACCTGACCCGCCGCCTATCATCCACATAAATCGATAGCAACCGTTAGGACCACATTTGAACGTGTCAAACACACGTAACGACGTGACGATGAATCCAGGGAGCCAGGAGACTATGGACTCGAGACCTGAACCAATACCACCGCCTATGCAACAACTTGAGACCCAGTCCTTTTCCACGATCTGGAAGGAATTGTCAAAGAACGCACTCGAGAATGGCGATGTTGTGGTACCGGCGCGACTGGTAGGAATAATGATGGCATTTAGCTTGGCTATGGAGGAAACAAAGCTCAAATTAAACATGATGGAAGCCCAACTGAAGCTGACCAATGACTCAACTAAACGTTTGGAAAGATTAGAACAACAGATCCAAGCGCTGAGTAAAGGCCAAGCACTCAACCCGGTACAGCAAACCACACCAAGCAGGCTCCCAGCAAAACCAATGTCATGGACAACAGCCGTGAAGAACAGCTTGAAAGTTACATCAAATCAAGCCCCACAACCGCCGCCGTCAAGCAGGATTGTCAACGCTTTCCGACCCAGTCAGGTTATCATAAGACCTATCAATGTTAACAAGGATGAAACTGAAGCAAAGAAGCCCTTTGAAGGTGTGAAATCAACCAAAATCGTGCGATGCGTAAATCAGGCTCTAGTTCAACTTGATGTATCAATTGCAGGACGTAGGCTGGAAGTTAAAGGCGCGGCAAGTTTACCGTCAGGAAGTATTAAATTGTTTACAGCAACACGTTTGGAAGCTGACTGGTTATTAGAACATAGGATCGAGTGGTCAACCTTAGCTGACCCTGACTTGAGAACTTCCCCCGCAGTTTTTCCAGTTGTCATTGACTCAATACCCACGGAAACTTACCCAGAGACTGAAAATATCAAACAAATGTTAACTGAACAAAACCCAATCCCAGCTGAGATGATTCACTCAATCCAATGGTTAAGCAAACCAGACAAATCAGCCAAGTAACCGGTTCAATCTTAGTTAATTTAGAATACTTATAAGATGATAGAACCACAACTTTAAGATTACAAGATTTTCTATCCGAAGCATTTGAGGTAGAAGATGGATTGCCTCAAGGGTCACCCCTCTCTGTCATACTCTACATCATTTACAACTCATCACTCCTCATTGATTTAGAAGTAGACGTCAAATTGGATAAAATTTCACTAGGATTTATCGACGACATAACACATTTAGTAGCAAACAAGGACATCAACCTCAATGTTATGGACTTGGAAGAAGAGGGCGAGAGGGCACTCAGATGGGGAAAACAACATGGAGCCATATTTGATCAGAAAAAGGCACAAGTCATGCATTTCACCCACAAGAAACATACTAACCCTAGTATTCTGTTTGGAAACCAGGTTTTGACGCCTCAAGATGTGGTAATTCCGCTGGTTTGGACTGTGGTTGGACCCCAAGTTGAGTTTTGGACCTCACATAAAAAGGATGCATCAACAAGAAAAGATGATGCTTGCCCAAATTAACAGGATCAATTGTTGCTACTGGGGCACAAACCCCAAAGAAACCGACACTGATCATAACAGTGCTCAAACCATGGATACTGTTTGGATGCATAGTGTGGTTCAACACCAAAACAGAAGGTAAAGTAACAAAAATATTCAACTTATTACAAAACACGGCAAACCGATTGGCACTGGGGGCATTCAAAAGCTCACCAATGGAAATCATGACCCATGATGCTAACATGATTTCATTTAAAGACTCAGCAATCCAATATAACCACAACTTTGCCTACAAGAGGCTGACAGCCCCAAAGAACCACCCAACAAGAAGAATATTGGAAAAAGAACTAATCCAAACACCACATAACCTCTTAAGCCCTGCAAACAGAATGCTACAAAAAGCTGACATGATACTCCCTATTAATACAACATTAGAAATGATATATCCTTAACTGGACCCTCTGTGGATGGTTGAGAATAAAGGAGAAAAAAGAGATATAGTAAAGAAAAGAACACCAAAACAGATCAAAGAATAAAAAACTAATGGAGCCTGCATTTTATTCACAGACGGATCTTACATACCAGGAACGGGTGCAGGAGCAGCGGCAGCGATGGAAGACACAATAACGACACAGGCTTATGGGCCCCTTATTGGTATTTCAAACTATGAAACCAAAACTATGGCACTAATATTAGGTATATTAAAATACAGGACGTTAATCACCGACCAACCTGAACAATATAAGTCACTCACAATCTTTAGTGATAGCCAGGCAGCGTTAGACCTGATGGCAAACCCAACACTGTCAACCTAGAGAGCAGAATAAACACTCTCTAGGAAGACATAGTAAATACAACTATCCAAAAACCCCTATAGAAAACATACATATATACATTTGATCAAAAAAAAAACTACTCTCAAAACCTATCTGCATAGCTTCAAGAGATCACAACTCACACTCAAGTTTCAAGAGTGAAACACCGATACAAAAGAATACGACCCTTAATGATGATTCACATGATCACATATCAAGTGAACACATCATACAAAGAAGTCTGAATCAACCGATCAACAGTTCCCAGAACTAATTCCAAACTGGTCAAGAAACTCAGTTTCTCAAACCCAACTGGGCAGGCGTGACAAAAGGGAAACCGACTAAAGACCCTTCAAGCCCTGACTACAGATCCCTTGAACCCTGACCGGTTAAAACTGAAACACTACTACCCAGTACCTGGATGACGAGCTCAGAACTATTGAACGACTACTGACTAAATTAAAAACAAGTATAAAAGATCAGCCCTTTTTGCTCAAAAGTAAAAAGGGCATCTTATATCTCAACCGCACAATCACGCTTTAGTATTCATAAGCTATAAAACTTTGAAAACAAACCAGCCCTACACATTTAGATTAGATTTAACAATTACAAATTGTGGTCTTCTTTATTTGCTCCTTTTGTTTGTTTAACAAAAACTTTATCGCTCTGACTCAACTAAAGTTGTTGAATTTCTGTTCACGAATTTAAGACATTTCACTAGGAACCGTATCCTCACTTTATTATTGAATATTTTCATAGATCGTAGTGATTTCGATACTAGTTATCATATCATTCTGTAGAAATAGATAGCCCTGGAACTAGTACTCTGGTACTAATTTGTAGAAGACCTCTAATTGTAGATCAATTAGTGAGTACTCTTTTTACAAGTTGTTGAAATAATTCTTAAGATCAGTTTAGAATAAACTAACTTGTCTCACCTATAGGCTTGAATTTATCTCGACACTCTCAGTATCGTAACAAAGCCTGCCAGACTAACATCGTAAGTCTGTTAAAATTCATCGGTGGCTCTTTCAAAAGACAATCTTTAGAGACTCAGGCTGACAAACACAACCCACGACCTTGCAATACCTAGCAAAGATGATCCAACAATCACATCGAACAATACCACAGACCAAACCTATTAATATGTACTGGATGCCGGGACACGAGGGGATTGAGCTCAATGAGAAGGCTGACAAAGCAGCAAAAGAGGTGGCGGAAGATACGACAGGAGTAGTATCACTGACAATCAGTCTAGGAGTCTTACTAAGACACACGAAAGGAAACTTCAAAAGGGCAGCGGTTCCAATTCAAAACTACAAAACAAACGGGAGGTACATTGCTGACGCTTGGAATACGCTGGAAAAGGGTCAAGCAGCCGCAATCTTTCAATTAAGATGCGGACACAGCCCACTCCAACATTTCCTACACCAAATAGGGGCCAAAGAAGATGATAGATGCGAGACATGCAAAGTGAAAGAAACATCGCAGCATTTTCTAATCTTTTGCAGACGGTTCAATAAACAACAACAAACGTGTAGAAGAAAAATCAAAGAAGAGAAAATAAAAGTTGATATCAACTCAGCAATTAGATTATTAGATACACCGGCGGTATTCCCATACTTAGCAAATTTCATAGAAGAAACAAACAGATTCATCCACTTAAAAACATACCCAGAAAAATAAACAAATTAGATAAATACCTATGCCAAAATTTACTTTCTTTATGATCTATCTTCTTTTTCTAATTTTTCTTTCCTTCATTGTACAAATTTTGGGCGCTAAATTTTCATAAAGAACTGATGTGAAGGCTTGCTAGACCGGAACAGTACAGTAGATACACAAGAAGTTTGTAAGATAGTTACATTACACATTACAGAGATAGCTAGTGCAAAATGTGAAATCAAAGCATTTTTTTTTAAAAAAAAAACTTCTAAATACTTGATTCCCTCTATCCAAAGTCTTGCAAAAGGATCACTTGGATGTCTCTTGAAAATGTATCAAATTCTCAGGATATTGTATCCCTTATCATTACAAGTTAAACCTGAACAACAGAATCAAATTAAAGTGACTATTTACAAAATAAACCATTAACAAATCCAACTAACTGATATATTCAACTAAAATTTATACTGTTTTTACTGATACGCTCTTTTACATCAAAGATTTCCGTAACTAACTGACAAATATGACTAAAATTTATATTGTGTTCCCTTCTTGTTCCTTCATATGAAGATTTACCCGCTGATGCTATTCCATGTTGAGGATTTAACGGAAGACACGGCTCTTATTAACCTTGCCCTGAATAACAATCAAAATTGTCCTAATGAATGTTTTTCGCATCCCCAAAGCTGTCCAACTCTTAGCAGTCAAAATAGCCGAAGATACACAATTGACAAATTTTACTCAATTAAGACTAACACAGTATCTTCCTGTACATTGAAATTGATACAGTATCTTCCTGTACATTGAAATTGATACAGTATTTTCCCGTACAATTTCTTATGTTGAAGTTCCCCCGCCCGTAGTAGTCCCCACTTCTCCTCCATCACAATCACATCCTCCCTACTAGATGTATCTCAGGATCTATAAATTACTGGAATTTGAACAACCCACTGCTAATAACACTACTACACCCATATTACACATAAAGATTCCAACAACCAATTTATCTTCTGCCTCTATTACACACCCCCTTTGACCCTCGAGTAGTTAACATCATCTTGATTTCCTTCATATGTGATCATATTTGACTATCATCAATCAATCTTCTTAAATACAAATAGCGGCGCACTATGTAAATTACTCCCTTTTACTTCAGCCGAATTTAAACCACAGCCAATCTTCTCAGTACTCAACTTTATCCACCTATACGTTCACAACAATAAAAATCACCCGATCAACCAAAATATCACTCTGTATATAGCACCAAAATCTTCAAATCAAGCACATACGCGTGTACAATCCTTCACAACCTAACTAAATCAGCTAAATCGAGTATATAATTTCATACAATATAATATAGTATAAGTTATTAACTCATAACCGCAGTAAATGATAAATGATCGACTAACTATTTGCTCCGTCAGGTCTTGTGATTCATAGCACCAGTCCAATTCAATAAATAGCGGATATGAACATCATCGTAAAGAAAGTCTCACAACAATTGTTTCAATCACTCTTTAACGAAACTTAAGTACTCAAGACGAGAATCAAGTATCAGTTTCTCATCACTCTTCCCAACATCGAAGTATTCCACCTTTTCTAATTGACTCTATATATACTATCAGTCACCTACATACTTCCAATATTGTAGATCAACAGCCGTATCTATATTTGAAATGCCACTTTTTGAAACAACAGACTTTGATTACAACATAGTTTCTTGCTCTCAAGCCCTCTACACCCAATTCTATAAAATTATAAAGAAACAATCTAAACACAACCCAAATTTTAGCTATATGATTGAGTTTTTCAAGTACAAATTACCGGAAATGAGGATAATAACTTTGGCTCGCCCTGTAGTTACACACACCACACCAGGAAATGCTGATCATGCATCTTGCACAATAATTCAGTGTGAAGAAATGGCTTTATTCACCTTATTATTTAATTCGTGAGTTCGCTTCTAATCATGATATATAAATACATCTTAAATATTTACTTAAATTCCCGGTTGAACTTTTTTTATGTATGTTTACTCAGCAGTTACAGTATAAACTCTGTCGGTAAGAGCAATAGTACTTTCTTTATAAGAGAGCTTGATTTTTTAAGCAATATAGGTAAGCAATTTTTTCAAAACAATTCTCCGTTAGCACTACATCACATGCAACAAATCCGCTGAACTCACAAGTTTGTGCATCAGTCATCAATTACGTGAACAGTTCCCATGAGTCTCAATCAGAGCGTGGCAATGGACGTCAGCAGTTCGAAATTGTTGTCTTCAAAATTGTTCCTGAATTCCAAAAACGCGGTTTAATCCACGTACATTACATTTTGAAGACTTTGGTACATCAATAAACACCGTACCAATTTTTCTTACTAGGCATATTACACGAATTGTGGCAAGGAGCGTAGCTTTCAAGTTGTGCAATTAGCACAAGTCTTTTACATATGTTGCTCATGTAGAACCATATTCCTTTCACTAATTTGAGATAGTGCCTAATTTCAGTCTTTCTTTATTAGCCACCAGTAGTTCATCATGTAGCAAATGGTATAAAGTAATGTTGTGATCTGATCTAAATTTTTTCCATAATCTCCCTGCTGCAGATCAATTCAAAATGTTTTGCAATTTAAACTTTGAATGTAATGCCAAATTGTGAAATAGAATCAGGAGTTAGAGTAAAATCCAAAGGGGATCCCAATCAAGGAAATCAAAACAAGCTAACGACAAACACGGGTATCAATTGAATTATGATTGACAGCCTTATAGTGAGATACTGTAATACCAAAACCGTTGAGCTTAGAGCTTACGGCTTCGGACTTAAGGTTAGATATATTCTGGGTGGAGGATATTATTGCAGATCCATCCGTCATGCACGGCCGTGCACCTCACCATGGTGGAGAAACGTGCTTAAGATCACATGTTGCACTTGCTTTCTTTCTATTCGTCTACTATACCCAATATATTGTGACAAAAAATAAATACATTAAAAACTACGATTATCAGAATATATAAGCAAAATAGTTATGTTCCTGTAATTAAATCCACAACTAATTGGAAAACTCTGAAGCTTTAATAAAAATGCAAAGGCTAACAACTAAGGCATTTTGGTAGTAAATAATGTAAGTAACGTAAATGACTAAATTTTGGGTTTATAGGACTGTTTCAGACCGGGAATTAGGGTTAGATTAATATCTATACAAATGTACAAACGTAAATTATGTCGACATCTGCAATTACCTTGTGACCTGCTCTCAAATTCATTCACGAAACCACGAATAGTACGAGCAGCCGTCTTTCACCTGTTCTCTAATACGCTAAACTAAGTACTTTAATACTCGAAGTACATCTATATCACTGCATCCAAGTATCCACCAACCTTCATATCCAGCTCATGAGGCTATTGTTATTAAGAATTATTTTCGGAAAATAGGAATCCAGTAGTGATGAAACAACTTACCATCAAAATCAACAAGCATAGACCAAGGTTCGTCATTTGATAAGATTCGTAACTAGCTATTCAACTTGATATTGCGTATTTATTAATTTAACCTACCTGATTTAATGAGTTTGAAGTTTGCAATTTAATATTAATAAGAGGATCCTCTATATAAACATCTCAGCAATCTAATAAATCAATAAAATCAGCACAATATATACCTTCAGTTAATGATCAATAAATCTCACTTATTATCCATTCGATCCATCTAATCGCGATATACCCGAGCTTAACTTGATTCAGCATTGATTGAAACAATATCGAAAGAGTAGGTGAACTCGACCAGGGATAATCAAAAAGCGGATTAGAAAATACTAACGTAATGTTGTGTAGCACAAGATTGAAAGCAGCTACAAATCCTTACCTTCCATTATTCGAATTATCGAATTACTAAATACCAAATACGTCAATGTGAATAACTAGCGACTACGCATATGAAGGTCTCATATTTTCATTCGTGGCGATTTGGCAAATCCTGCAAGCAAATTAGTCGATTTTCGCAGGAGCAATTATCAAACTACTTCAAGGCCAACTACTTCGAATCCCAAGCTTATACTTTGTTAGGTCCGTACCGAATGATTTTTGTTCAATTAATGAATAGTGGATAACTGGTAACTAATTGGGAATTATCAATTGCATATTATATATTATTACTTACATTACATAGAGATCTTATTAACAAGCCGCAACCCCATAACTCATAAGAATTTGGAACTTCAAATTATATTTGCAAAGCGGGCCAATCTGAACACAATGGTTTTGAATTCAGTTACCGGATCACGGATGAGATACCATGGATATAAAGCTGCTAATGGAACCAAGGCCAAACTGATAACCTCACATCCAACATTACGACACAAATTCACAGTCAATCCGAGAAATATCCAAATCTCAATTCAAATACTCTTGCCAATAAAGTCTGTTCAGTTATTTTTCACTTGTATCATCAATATCAGCTAGATCAACAATTGACATGGAGCGCTTTTATGTTTACTCTGCTTTTCAAACTTAACTGCTTCTCCATTACAGAAGTGTTCCTAATCCCCACTTTCTACATTTCGAATACAATCTCAGTATGTAGCCATTTAGAAACCTCAAAATTTGATTTCGAAAATGCAAAAGCCTTATAAATACACATTACCCTCCAATTCCACATCTATTAACCGCAGATTTATCCAATTTTCCCCAACTCCCGATGGCGGATCCAACTGAATCAACTACACATGGCTTGTATTTGACGGGTAACTTTGAAATCGAAAAGAAGGTTTGTTTCTTACTTGAACACAATCGTTGAGCCATACTAATTCTATTATTGTTTCTTGAACAATCCAGACTTCCCCAGAAAATGGGTGGCGAGCAGAATACAGAACTTACGCTACTTCAATCACCAGCGGAGGAGCTCACAGAGAGCGATCAATGAGTTACGAAATTATTGCTAGAGGATTCAGTCACACTCAATTCAAACTTGAACCCGGCAACATCTATTTATTAAGAGGTTCTTTCTTCCCTTCTAATTCCGAGGAAACTAACAAAGATATATTGTTCTTTGAGGCCTCCGATAGAGTATTGATCAGTTCTTCTGCAAACTTCACTGGTAATCTGGTGGATTCAATTGGAGTCACTGGAGTTGGGATCGTTAAAGCTATTACTAAGATTCCAGAACCAAGAACCAATGGTTGTTTACCTAATCCTGCTGATGAAGGAAAATTTGTAACGGTTGTCACCGTTTTGCACTCCGATTACCACCCTATTGTAAGTTCAGCATCCGAACTGTTTTTGTTCAAAGCTAATTCTGGTTTGAAGGCGAAAGAAGCTAAACAATGCACAGTTCAATACCGCATTCCGCCTACTCGCAACTTAGCCGGAACTCCCAAAATCCTGCAGATTGGCCGAGAATATCAATTCCATGGCTTTTTGAAAGACTTTGACGAAGAAGCTCTTGTTTATATAGTCATTGTAAGTTGGATTTTGTAATTAAATATTCATAGCTTAACTTTTTATATCTTGCATTTTAGGCAAACAAGGTGTCGCCAACTACTGGTAGTAAGGAGTATGACGTGGGAACCAACGCTAGCAATGATACCAAGGGCGATCAGAAACCTCAAATCTCTCGAAAGAAACCTGTAAAGTACATCATTTGCATATTAGTAGTTAATAATTCTTTGCTGATTTGAATTAAATCAGCAGATTTACTCCACGGGCTTTGAATACTCCCTTCAAATCCCCGGTTTTAGTTACTGAGTCGGAATCAACTCCCGATCTCAAATTTGGTCCATCTGATTTTAGCCCATCGTCGTTTTTGTCTGGTTCCGGCGAACCAACAGCTGGTCCATCAGGTAGCTCCCCCAATACTGCTTTGTCTAGCTTTCTTCCAACTCCTCCCAACAAGAGAAAAACTCGTGCACTCCCCAAACGCGCCAACAAAAAGGGAAAAACTGTAGATTTGAGCTAACCGGGATCACCTTCAGCTGCATACGCACACAATTGTTTGAACTTCGCGAAATTACACCAACTCTACAACACCAGCATAACTAGCTAGAGTACAGGTGTAGCATAGTAACCTGAGTTTTTAAACAAATTGTCGTTCAGTAATCTCTTTGCAGTTACGTAGCGGTTCAAAGCACCATCTGTTTCCAATTAATTTATCTTCTGCTTCACATTTCATAGAAATAAGACAATTAGTGCTCCCCATCTCCTTATCTAAATGTTTTTCCCAAAGAACCAAACTAAGCTAAAAATGTCCAGCCTCAAAACTTTTTTTAAATTTGAAATACTATTGTGCAAGTCCGAATGTTTGTTTTATGTATGATTCTGGTTATCATCCGTTATTATTTCAAATATTTACACAAATTCTCATTGAAATTATAATGTTGTATTGAGGCACGAATCCTTCGAGGTAGATGTGAAATATGTGTAGAACAGAATGTGCGAGTCTTTAGTTGTTACAAACTGCTACGCAACTGAAACAACGATTTCAAATGCCATACAAAGTTAGTTAGGAACTATCAAACTGAGTTTTTGTGCAGTCACTACAAGTTGATTACGATGTTCCTGAGATTTCAATAAATTGACTAAAAGAAAATCCTTGAGTAGCTAATTACTGTACTACTACAAGTTCCACTAAGTGATCAAAAACAATTCGTTAAGTACCTATTTATATTGTATGAATTTGAACTCGATGGAACATGAAAAGTTTCGAACCTTCCTCGCAGAAAATTTCGATCTCGCTTCACATTCAAGTTTTGAAATTACATACATTATTACGATTGATCAAACAAATATCGACAACTCATCCACTACTATATATTGAGGCTCTTACGCTCAACGTAACACAAATTTTACGGTACAGATTCGATTGAATATAATGCTTTTGAAACAAGAATTCGCGCAGTACTGTATAATCTATGTTACTAAGATCAAGCAGCAAGGGACCTTTGAGCGAGCTCAGGAAGTGTTTTCATTATTATGCGATGACATCATTATTAGTGGTTTGGGGAACAATTCACTAATTTGACATTGAAAAGTTTAAGGACCTATGACAATTCAAGTTTTTTACATGAGGGTGTCAGATTAGATCAATAGTTCTACAATTCAAGGTCTGTAAAAGTAATCATCTTTGCAAGAAAATATTCAAGCTTGGTCAACAAAGCATCGGCGACAATACGAAGTGTGTTTGTTCAAGTTCAGTGATAAACAGCCATTACTTTGGTGAGGCAATATTTTGATTATGCTTCACTGCCCTTGTATTCAATTTTCGAAGATTGATAAATGATCAATAACTTATACCTCCTTCCCTTAAATAATTCAATACTTCCATGTGCAGCACATCTATTCAACTCCCTCTCAACAAACCCTATCCAACAACCTACCCAATTTTTGAAGATTCGCAAGTCTATTAATATAGTACTGAAGCACGATACTGCAAACATAATTGTACAAGGGGCTACACAGCAATTTTTATTTAACGTTTAACAAACATAGAGTTTATCATGTCAAGGTACCGCGCTCGGAAAGGCCCCGCAATTCCAGTTGAGAGTCTTGGCAGTGAGGGCAACTTACGATTACGGTTCTCCAACAAAATCCCGCATAGTATAGAGCAAGCAACAGATAGATGCTCTGGATGCGAAGCTCTTAGATGGGTAATTGAAAGAAGAGTCAAGGATAGGAACCTACTTCATTCAACTTACGGAAACTGCTGCCAACACGGACAGGTTGAACTTCCGATGTGCTACTTCGCAAACGACGTAGAACAAGAGGTCCCTCCGTTCTACCATGCTTTACTCACGAGGCAAGACGATAGTAAGTACTTGGCTCACTTCTAAGAAATCTATGAAACTAACATTCGCAAATCAGTCTCAAAGGAGTTCCGATCTAATATTCGAAAATATAATAACGCCATGTCTTTTACCTCACTGGGAGCTAAAATCAATAGATCGGTGATGGGACAACGTGGCGTTTACGTATTTAGAATTTCGGGTCAGATGTCTCACAACATTGGTTCTCTAATGCCATTACCGGGAGATCACCCCGGATTTGCCCAAATATTCATATATGGCGGGGGTGGTGAAGCTGAAGTTCAAACTCGAAATGCACATTTCAATAACGAACTGAATCCTCAAATCCTTCGACTCTTCCAGCATTTCATGAACTTACATAATCCTTATACAGAAGTCTTTCGATCAGCTGCTATTATCTGCCAAGATGAGAATACTTCCCAACTTAGAATCAACACCATAACTGCAGCTGGGACCGACCATAGACGCTACAACCGACCAACTGCTAATGAAGTCGCGGCTATAATCAAAGGAAATGGCCAAATTGGAGTTCATCAACACCATATAATACTTGAACGACAGTGCGGAGCCAGACAGAGGATCTCAGAGCTTCACACCGCGTACTTCGCGCTGCGATATCCTTTATTATTCCCTTACGGTTCACAAACGTGGCATGAGAATTTCATAAATCCAACGGATGCAAGTTAGTATTTTTCGTGTATTTGCCTGTAACGAAGCACAGCTCAAAGTTAGACGAATTAAAACTGACTTACACTTCACTTTCGAACTCAGGACCCACAGGCGAAGTATCAAATCTTGAATGGTTTGCTTATTTGTTATTTCAGCGCCCTACTTTCTCAATCATACTTGCTTTGGGGCGTCTCTTTCAGGAATTCGCCGTAGACATGTATGTCTGTGTCGAACATTCCCGACTCCAGTATCTACAATTTCACCAAAGGGAATTACGAGCTGAGATGTATCAAGAAGCTGTAGAAGCACTGGGAAATGAAATGGATGATGAAGTTGTAGGGCGACGCATAATCTTACCATCAAGTTTTATCGGTGGTCCAAGGCATATGCAGCAATTGTATCAAGATGCTATGACCTTAGTAGCAGAATTCGGGCACCCAAGTTTATTCATTACAATGACAGCTAATCCCCAATGGCCAGAAATTGTCGACACATTAGAGTACGGTCAATTACCAGAGGATCGCCCGGATTTAGTTGCTCGTGTCTTTCACACTAAATTTCACTCACTACTAGACGATATAACAAAGCAGGAGCGATTTGGCCAGTGCTGCGCCTACGTTTACACAGTTGAATTTCAGAAAAGAGGCCTGCCTCACGTTCATCTTATTTTGTTTCTCGACTCAGCGGATAAGCCAACTAGACCTGAACTTATAGATTGTATAATAAGTGCCAAACTACCGGATCCTAATACCGAAACTAAACTTTTCGAGTTGGTTACCCAATTTATGCTACACGGACCCTGCCAGCGATACAAATGTTGGAACGGCACCAACTGTCAATTGGGATATCCGCGTCCCTTTTGTGAAACAACAGAACTTGCAGAAGATGCCTATCCAACTTACAAAAGACGCAACAACGGGCGCTTTTTTGATAAGGGTGAAAATCACTATAATAATCAAAATGTGGTTCCGTACAATAGATTCCTAACACTGAAATATGAGTGTCACATAAATGTTGAAGTCGCAGCATCTATCAGAGCAATAAAGTATTTATTTAAATACATTCTGAAGGGGCACGATAGAACTATTGCGACAGTTGACGACCCAAATAAGGATGACGAAATACTAACTTTTGTAAATGCACGGTTTTTATCAGCTATAGAAGGTATGTATTTGGCTACTTAAACAAGTAAAGTATAATACAAAATCCGCTAACAAATGTTTTCATCCTTATTAGCTATTTGGTGTTTATTAAAATTTGAGCTTTCTGGCCGACATCCTGCAGTTCAGCGTTTGAGTCTGCACCTTGAAGATCGACAAACTATTTACTTTATTGACAAAGTTGGGCTGCGAAGAGCTATTGAAAGTGGTCGGGCAGAGAGAACCACACTTACGGAATTCTTCAGGTTATGTAGAGAAAATGCTCCATTGAGAGGATCTGACCGAACAATCCGATCTCTGAAATACCAACAAGTCCCAAAATTTTTCACGTGGAATGAAGAGAAAAAACGTTTGCAACCTCGACGCAATTCAGTAGTCTCAGTCGGACGTGTTTACTTTGCGAATATCAAACGTGGCGAAGTTTATTATTTACGTCTACTCTTGTCTCATGTTCCTGGGCCTTTATCATTTGATCACCTACGAACTGTTGATGGAGTTCTGCTCAGCAGCTTCCGTGAAGCTGCTGACAGACGTGGTCTATTACTCAGTGACCATCATTACCACGCCTCGCTCACCAAAGCAGCAGTGTGGCAAACTGGTCACCAACTACGACATATGCTCGCCATTATCCTTATACATAGTTCACCAGCTACGCCTCGAAATCTATGGTTAGACCACATAACAGACCTAACTGACGATTGCGACGCGCGGATTAGAAGATTAAATCATCGAGCTCGCCCTACTGAACAACAAATCCACAATTATGGACTCTATCTATTAGAAAAGGTAATAATTGAAATGCAATCTACCCTTGTAGATCTAGACTTGCCACCAGTCAATACACAATTGCTCCTGGAATTAGATTTGCCAGATGGAGATCACGAGATTCAAACAAACTCAACTACATCCGAAGAAAGCCAACAAAAATATTCTTCAATGTTACAAACAATGACCACCGAACAAACAGCAGTTGTTTTTGCCATATGTGAAGCTATTGTTGATCATAGACCTTATTTGGCATTTCTTGATGGACCAGGCGGAACAGGCAAAACTTTTGTCCTGAACTGCATCTTACACTTTTGCAACGCGAATCAAATACCTTTCGAAGCCGTGTCAGCAGCCGGAATTTCATCTTTATTACTATTACGTGGTCGCACAGCACACAGCGCCTTTAAAATTCCGATCCCGGTGCACGATGATTCGACATGCAATATATCATTTGGAGATATGGCTTCATACGAGATCATTAATACACATTTCATCGTATGGGATGAAGTGGCAATGCAGCATAAGTACGCAGTCGAAAGCGTGGACCGAACTCTTCGAGAGTTAACCGGAATAGACTTGCCATTTGGGGGGAAAGTTGTCCTCTTTGCAGGGGATTTTCGGCAAACTCTGCCAATTGTACGACGGGGAAATCTGATGGAACAGGCGCAGGCTTCTTTGAAAGCTTCGTTTCTTTGGGATTCTATTCATCACTTCGGCCTCACAACCAACATCAGATTAGGTGGACTATCTGCACTTCCTGAACCAGGCAACATCACATTTGGGAAGTGGCTGCTGGAATTGGGATCTGGGCGCCTTCAACGTGATCACATAGCCAACATTCCTCTCGAATACTGTAATGTTTCATTCATACGACCACCGAACCTGTACGATGCGCAACTACTTGAAGTTGAATATGGCGGAGTTCAAAACTTAATTGAGAACGAGAATTGGCCTGCCTTAACCGATTTCTACGCAGGGCGATGCTTAATAACGCCTCTCAACAAGACAGTAAATTCAATCAACCAACACGTGATGAACTCGCTACCTGGACAGTACCACACTTCAAGATCAACTGATCTTATGGATGAAGCCTTTATTGATCCCGTTACAGCTGATGTACTGAACACCTTTAATTTCCCCGGGTTTCCTGCTCATATTCTGAAACTCAGAGTAGGTGCTTGCGTTATGATCTTAAGAAATTTGAATCTGGCAACTGGCCTGTGCAATGGGACTCGACTGCTGATTACAGACTACAGTACTCATGCTTTACAATGCCAAATTTTAACCGGGAATTTAAAAGGAAAAAGAATTAGCTTGCCCAAAATGAAACTTCACCACGAAGGCAGCGAGGATTGTCCGATTCCATTCTACCGTTATCAATTCCCAATTATGCCATCTTTCTGTATGACTATTAATACGAGTCAAGGTCAAAGTCTTGATTGAGTAACTGTGCTACTCCCGAAACCGGTCTTCTCACATGGCCAACTTTACGTAGCGCTATCACGATGTAGAAATGCGTCTAATGTCAACATTTGTATTACGTCCGATTCAATGAGTTTAACTACTACAAATATAGTTTTCCACCCAATTTTAAATAATTAACGGACAACTAGCAATTGTAAGCATTATTCTCTCACATTAACGAACTTATTAATCACTAATACTTGGGTTTTTGAAATTCCATGGAATACAGAGTAAAGCAACTCAAGTAATCACTGAAATTATTGAAGTGATTATAAAGCTCGCATGCTATTACTCACGAATATATTAAAACAGTGTTACTAATTGAATCAAATATATTTTCGGATTACGCGAATGAGTAATAATGAGTAGACTACAGAAAGCTGAATCAATGGAGCGATGTAGTAAGATTTACATTCAATTTTTGAGTTATCCTTATAGATCAATATTTAAACACGAGAACTTCTACTATAAATATTGGAGTTGATTTTGGGAGCATGTATTAATAATCACGAAATCATAATACTCCTGTAGGATTCTTTTGAGCTCTAGCTTCCAGTACGTGTCCCTGTGGGTACAGCTTTCACTACATATTGTATGAACTCAAATTAACATCATAAGGCTTGTTATCAACAGTAATAAATGCAGTGTTAAATTTGGTTATATAAATATGAGCTAGAGTGAATTCAGTATCATAAAGTGAGATTTAATAAACATTATCTAATTTAAAAATCTTGACACTATTCCAGTTTGGAAATTGACCTGAATACAGGCACAAAATTACAAACAAAAGCAGTGTGTGGAGCAGAGCAGCAACTACAAAGTTGTGAATTTTCTTTTGACGCTATAAGATATAAATTGTCCAATTATCCCAAAGTCAATTACAAAAAGCGTCCAACATTAAATAGCTAACATTAATCTCAGTAGTAGCTTCTTGTAAAACTTAATATTGACCAAGAGCATTTCAAACCGAATGTCGGGATGAACATTTATCGGATGAAAAAACTTATTTATTGCTATAGATATTTCAGCAGTTGGAATTCTTGATAATTTGCGAACTTCAGAAAAGGCATTAAATCCTCGGCACAAGGTTCTGTAAGTGTAGTATCAAGAACTTAAAGACCAATCTGAGCATCCTACGAGAGCATAGCTATATATTTTCGGCAGCAATGCAAATTATATATTTTCAAAGCCGCCGAAATTAGTAAAAATTAGTAACATACTGAATAATACGAACGTAGTAGTTCTTCAATCACTCAGATTTTGATGTAGCTAACCCTTTGTGCTAATTGCTTCCTACCAATTCAAACTCATAGCTCACGAGCACTAAAGGTTGCCCAAATAGTTCTCTAAGAACGTAAGTGGAGCACCTGATTTCGTCTCTTCCAATGCTTTGATCCCGAAGTTAATCAATATTCTCGAATCCAAATATAGCAACAACTTACGAACAATTTGTTTTGAAGCTAAGAAAGTCAATATGCGTAACTCACTAGCACTCCCGACTGAAATCGTGGACTTAATTATGAATCATTTCTATGATAGTATTCCTCGCGAGTCAAATCTCATTCACCGAAGTAACAGCGGCAATAGCCAGTTTTTAGATCATCAATCAATAAAAGAATTACTGGGGTTGCGGTTAGTCTCAAAATCCTGGGCAAATGTAATCCCAGCGTACGTTTACAGGTGTTTACAACTGCAAAGCCCTTGGGTTCATGGTTTCATAATCAAGATGTGGCAAAATTGCATTCGTTCAACACCAATTTTGTACATTCATCAGCTTTGTCTAGATCAAATATTTTTTTTTCCGGAAGCGAAATATCAAGCTTTACAAAAGCACTACGGCTCTAGAGAATACGCGCGTCTTGACTTCGAGTATCAACATAAGGAGTCAGCCTCCATTTTCATGGAGAATGCAGCTGATATCATTTTACTATGTGGATCATACTTACGAGACCTCAAGTTAAAATTCACTGAATCTGTTGGTTTCTCTGATCATATGATAGATTCAATTAGGCATATTAAAAACCTCAAAAAGTTAATCATTGAAGGAGCTCGAGATCCATGTATAGTCAATGATAGTCAGTCATTAGCAGAAGTCTTGAGTAGTGTAATATCTCTAGAATCACTGTCACTTAAATTTGCTAGCTTAGAAGTAATGTGTTTGGATGCCGGGTGTTTACCAAATTTGGTTCATTTTTGGATATTCAATCACCCAAACAACTACAACGCAATTATAAATTTTATTAGCACGGAAGGAAGAAAGATCAAAGTATTAGAATGCATGCCAATGTTAATAGGGGACGAGTCAATCAAGCTATTTGAAGTTTTGAAAGAATCACTGGAAGGTATATTTGTCAGTGGAATTCCAGATGATATCAGAGAAGACTTGCGATTAGTGGAGTTCTCGAACTTGCGTTTTATCCAAATTCGTTATATGGATGATCTGTATGACTTTCCAACGTGGCTAGAATGGCCAATTTTTAAAAATGTTGAATTATTCATTATGAATTACAAGGATAGTAGAAATTATTGGAAAGAAACGTTGATCGGATTGAGAAAAACAAAAATTATTACACCACCTAATCTCAAACATTTCGTTTTCATCACTGGAAGAAAGAATCACGAAAAGGATACGTCCTTTGTAAATGGTTTCAAGCGCCACGGAATTAGTTGTCATTTTAAGTCTAATCTGGAATACACCGAAGCATTAGTAAGTGACTTTCAACACAGTTTGTAATGCTAAATATAACTAATTGTCGTTCAAATTTATTTAACAGGAAATTTTAGCTACATTGAAAAATCAAGAGTACTAAGTACCTTACATTCTAAATTTTTTACGGGTGAAGTGCATTGAGCACAAGTATCCCAATCCTAAACTAATCCTCCGTTCTCATACTTTGGAGTTAGTTAGTGGTGTAATTGTCAATGTTTGTTCAGTAAATTAAACAAATAACTATACAAATAGATTTCATTTGGTTACTTTTATCCTCTTTTATCACGCTTTTGATATTTGTAGTGAATGCTTTGCGTCACCTTGAAGTTTTTAGAATTTAAAATTCAAATTGTAATTTGTGCTTATTTTCAAACAGACCTGAAGATTCATATGACGTAAATACTGGTGAAACAATGTAGTTAAGTAGTTTTGCAACACGTTTACACAAAATACTACGAGAACAAAAACTAAGTAGCAATAATGATTGCTACTAGATTCAATATGTAAATACAAATATTCAGCTTCATGGAATGGTAAGGTGGAGACAAAACGTAACGAAAGATGCCTTATATGCAACTAGCTGAGTAAAGAATCATCCAGAGAAAGGATTTCAGTATGGAAACCAGAAAATTTCAGCTACGACGGGACAACAGAAATTTTGTCTAAAGATTTAAGAGCTACCATTAGCAGGGCATTCGGGGTTTGATATATACTGATGTATGGATACCCGAGATTTTGTAATTACTTTAGCTAGCAATGAAACTTGGAATCAGCAAAGACTTTCAAAGTAAGGGAACTATTGACCTTGATTGAACTCATTAGCAGAAAGTAAATCGCAAGGTTATGAATTGCCAGCATTTGTTGATAATTACAAGCAGACAATACTATATTTATTTGCCAATATACATTATAAGAACAAATCATCTTGTGAATAGCGCTTACTTCACGGAAATGAAATATAGTAGGGCATCTATATGTAAGTATTTCATGCTTTTGCCAAGCGTAATTAGTTAATGTCGTCTCGCGTGTTCACAAATCAATCATATTGATTGACGTAGATAAGAAAATCGAGCCTCAAAAGTTAAATCCAAAAGTTCAATTAACTTTTGGGAGTTATTAATGATTGATATAAATATATGATAGGTTGCCCGATCTTACTTATCGCTTTTGTTTGATTGCATCTCTGCTTATTTTCTTATTGAATCATAAAGCAAGTAATAATGGCTCCTTCTCAATCGCTCCCATTAGAAGTAGTAGAATTAATAATTCATTTTCTTTATGTCAACTCTACGTCAACCGCTAAGGAATCATTAAATAGCGCAGATCAAACTTTCCTTGACCAGTCATCTATCAAACAATTACTTAGTCTACGTTTGCTCGGTGAGCCTTGGGCAGCAGCTGTTCCAAAATTTGTAGAAAGCTCTTTATATTTAACTAAACCGTTATGTGATAAGTACATCATCAGAATGTGGAATAACTGCTTAGACGTTTCGAACTTATCTAACCTGCGACATCTTTGCTTGAATCCGCTCATGTTTATCCCAGCGACAAAATCAGATGGATACCACATGGGACTATCAGACAAATGCAGTGATCAATTTGAATTCGAATACAATTGCTGGGAGCCAAACTGCATTTTGATGCCCGATGCTGCCGATATCATTAGCTTATGTGGGTCCAGATTAGTTGATTTAAAGTTGATATTCGCTCGTTCAGTTGGTTTCTCCGACAGTATGGTCGTCGCAATGAAACACATACACTACACAAAATATAATATTTTCTGGGCAGAAAATTAAATTATTGATACACAAAAATATTGAGAGGCCAGGAGAAGGGCAAAAAATAAATAAAAATATGCATCTTGTTCCCTGCGGTGAGAGCTTCACTCTCCATATTTTTCCATATTTTTACAGTCCGTATTGATAAGTGTACTAACAATAAACCTTCATAATCATCCAATTACAACCTGTAACAAGCACTGAAATTTGGCTCATTAGTGTTTAGAGAAACTTTTGATTTCTGAAAACACCTATAACTTTGTCAAATCTGCCTCAAAACACTCGATTTTAAGTGCATTAGAAAGCTGAACTCTTCCTCTCAAACTTTCATAAGGTCAAGAACTATGTAGCTAGTATGACAATCATTCTATGGATCTGTATGTACAAATGTACAAAAAAGATTATATCTTTTTTAGCAGACCAGCATGCTGTGTGGTCCTATTATGAACTATTTGGAGGACAATTCCAGC
>NW_006768807.1:206644-218270 GCF_000204055.1 Melampsora larici-populina 98AG31
ACCAATGCACCCAAAATGACTTTTTCGGACCGGATTTTAAAAAAGTTATGAGTATTTTTATAAATCAAAAGTTTCTCTCACACACTAATGAGCCAAATCTCACTGCTTGTTCCAGGTTGTAATTGGATGATTGTGAAGGTTTATTGTTAGTACACTTATCAATACGGACTGTAAAAATATGGAAAAATATGGAGAGTGAAGCTCTCACCGCAGGGAACAAGATGCATATTTTTATTTATTTTTTGCCCTTCTCCTGGCCTCTCAATATTTTTGTGTATCAATAATTTAATTTTCTGCCCAGAAAATATTATCTTTCTTGTAGTGATAAAGAATCTCAAGGCTTTATTAATTGAAGGAACCCTAATGAGAACTATCACCAACGATTCAGCATCTTTATCTGCTGTCTTACAAAATAGTCCTTCTCTAGAGTCTTTTTCATTAAGATTGACTAACTTGGCACGCTTGAACTTAGCACCCGGGTCATTACCAAGCCTATCTCATCTCTGGATTACGTGCCATGAAAAAAACTTAGATGCAGTTAGTCACTTTTGTCGAAACAGTCATTGCAAAATCAAGCTCCTCGAATTTACACCTTCACATCGTCCTCAGAACTCTGCAAAGTTAATCGTATCATTACACAAATCGCTAGAAGGATTGACAGTCAGGACAATTCCAGATGATCTCCCTCGTTCACTCCAAATGGACACCTTTCCAAAACTTTGAGTCGTACAATGCAGACATGTTAATACATTCCGCGACCGACCAATTTGGTTTGAATGGACACTTCTGCATACGATCGAAGTCTTCATTACGAACTACCACAGCAACAAAGCTTACTGGGAGGCCGTTTTAAACTCAGCTGGTGGACCTCATTTAAAAGAAGCCATCAATTTGAAAACCTTCATTCTCATAACGGGCGATGGTGACCCAATTAAGGACCCTGAGGTAGCCAAGGTGTTCGAAGCTCATGGTATAAGTTGCCATTTTAGATCAGAAATAAGCCACACTGACATATTGGTAAGTACGATTGAGTATATTTGAATTGATTATAAAGGAGTTAACTAACTTACTTCAACTCCGAACAGGCTTTTATGAAGAACTAGGTAAAATCAAAGGTTGTGGGCAGGGGAGTTTGGGTAATTCCTGTAAGCACGTAAATTTGCTCATGTACTAATTCGAGACATAAACTGACATAGAGTAATTCAAAAGACCAGGTAATAATAAATCTGCTTTAGCGCAAAGTTCGAATTGAATGAATAAAGATAGATATGAGCTATTCAATTTGTTTCAGCTATAGTTTTTTGGTATTTGTTAAATCAGTTCAGAATCAATAGAAGAGATGTTGTTAGTACTAAGTAGTAAAAGTTGTTGTATAACTTCCCAATTGTGTAGTAACCTTTAGTAATGAGTTCACTGATTTTTGAAGTAATAAAAAGTACCAGTGCAAGAGCATTGATGATGAGTAACAATACTAAAGATATTAAAACACTAAATCACAATAGCTTACACAATTCAAAGTTTTGTACACGGCTGAACAGCATAAATGTGAGCACAGTGCATACTAAGATTTGATCCACCTAAAAGTAGTTAATATTTTGAATCAACTAAGAGTTAAGAGTGCGGCGCCCGCCGCCCAATCTGGCTAGTGATCAATAAATCTGCACCTCTCAACCATATCTTTGACTGCAAGCCGTTGTTCATCTAAATTTATGCGCAATGTGATGAATGATCCATTGATGAGATATGTGGACCATGAATCATTACTGGTGTTAGACCAAAGACTGAGCTTTCTTGGTATCTTCACATCTCTTGGGTGACTTTGTTTCTTCAAAGAGCTTGGACGTCCACAGAGAAATCTTGAGTGATATTTCAGCTAGTTTCAGCTGCAACTCAAACTAAACATGCTCATACATTATATAGCTCTTTACTTTATCACAAAACTAACAATCATTTGGAGATGAACAGGCAAATAAATACCATTGGGCGCTTCAATCATGATGATTTTTACTGTATAATCGCTACAGAGAGTTGCTCAGGATCAAGGGATGTCCTTGTTGTGTATCTCACTAATCCAAAGGCCACACTGCGACGGCTTACCTCAATGAGGAGACTGTTTCATATGATCACTGAAGTGGAGTTTGACAT
This sequence comes from Melampsora larici-populina 98AG31, assembly GCF_000204055.1. Taxonomy (NCBI): domain Eukaryota; kingdom Fungi; phylum Basidiomycota; class Pucciniomycetes; order Pucciniales; family Melampsoraceae; genus Melampsora; species Melampsora laricis-populina. Next base: position 208,790 of record NW_006768807.1, read on the forward strand.
GAATATGGTCTGAAAATCTACCCTATTCCCTTCACGATTTATATGTGGCTGGTCATAGGCCTCAAAGCAAGATTCGACCAATTCTCAATCTGATAGCTTTCCAAGACTACTCAAAACTGATAAATGTCTTCAATGCTGGATCGCAGCGCAGGAGAAAACGCGCAGCGCGGAGCGCTGCCTCGAAACCACCCGGGGCAAAAAAAACCCGCGCAGCGCCTCTTGCTCGGGTTTCCAGGGCCTTTTTTTTTGAGCTACGTTTCCCGTTGCCGGTCCCGGGTCAGCCAAGCATACCACTACTATGCCCTTGCTCCCTGCCCTAATACCACTGCCACCTCTTGCCATCTGCCACCACATCCACTACCATCTCCAAATACACCATCCACCATCCTACTCATTAAAGCCACCATCAATCCATCAATCCCAAGATCTCAAGTTCATCCAATATCAAAGTTTTATCAAAACATCGATTTCCAATTACAATTTCCGTAAGCCCGTGGACACATGGTCCAAACATCTTCAAAACCTCCATTATAGGTCAAAAGGTTTGTATTCCCATTCATCATCCCCTTCATCGACTAGTTGTTGACCAATTGTTTTTTATCAATCTCCTTCTATTATAGATATATCTCCTGCAAGTTCTATCTACTATCTCGATTCATCGCCTTCTATTTACTATCTCAATTCATCTCCTTCAATTTCTATTTACTATCTCGATCCATCTCCTTCAAGTTCTATCTACTATCTCAACCCATCTTCTATCTACTATCTCGATCCATCTATCAATTTCATCTCAATCATTTATACCTTTTATTTGAAACATCCAACATGTTAAACAAACAACCAACTCTTGAGTTGTTCTTAACTTCTGGATACGAAACAGACAACACATCTGCTCCTCCTTGTCGCTCATCACGCACAGTCACCCCAGCGAGACAAGCCCCTGGGATGATCACCCCTAGTTCCGACTCTTGACGCGCCCTAGAAGACATCAATGGAGGTGTCAGGGATGTACAGGATGGCCATGTGCATCGTCACTGTGAAGGATCAGCTTCTTTACCTGGAATTGATATCAATCACGATTGTGAACCAATCCGTGGTCAATCAAAGATGGTATCACAATCATCTTCCACTGTAAGTGACTCTTAGTCTTGTTTTTGTGCTCATCTCAACTCACCTATTATATTATTTTTATTATATTATTTATCTCTTACAGGCCCCCAGTACTGGTACCTCTACTTCTACTCGAGGACGTCCTGGCTTTGCACGAGTTCCTGCAATTTGAAACCCTGTGAACAATGTGGTCCGGTCAACCAGGGAATCTTCAAGGGCCCTGTTGATCAAACCAGCTATTGAAGTAAGTGATTTTCTTATTTGATCTGTGTCGGTTTATGTGAAACTGATCACGGGATATGTCATTAGGTTACATCCGGACCTCCCTCAGTGGACCTGGTACAGGACTCTGACGAAGATAACAATCGGATCCGTAAGAGAAAGAGGAACACACCTGATCCCGAACAATTTGACTGTCCGTTCAATTATTTTGGGCCACCCTTTCACTGTCCAGTAAAAAAGGATGTAAGTGTTTTTCATTGACTTGGCCTCTATTCTTTTAGCTTTTCTTATCACTGGCTGACATCAAATACCTGTAGCCACTTGATGAACCACCACTCTCATGGCCTTGTTTGCATTGCAAAAAAGATGTTTGAGTGAGCACTAGCTTGCATCAATCTAACCTCAAGGCGCACCGAGACGGTCACAAGCAAGCAGGTAAGTCTGGATCTGGGTGTCCACATCGCCGGCAAGCAATCGAGGCAGGAGCAAAGCTACCTCCTACCAAACAGCCTTCTCTTACGGCCTTTGTCAACACGGCTCCCGCTTTCGGCAACAAGACCCTCAATCAATGTCTTGCCGTGTGGCAAGTGTCACACGCGTTGCCCTTCTTGCGAATCGAGGATCCTATACTCAAGTCGATCATCTACTGGCTTCAGCCAGATGCACGCGTGTTTGGACGCAAATGGTCAGCAGATGAGGCCAAACATCTCTACATCTCACTCAGAGATCTGGTTATAGAAAAAGAACTCAAAGTATTTACATTCCATATCTATCTATTTTTAAATCTCTGCTTTTACGCTGTCCTTGTAATTTCTCCTTGACTGACACTTTGTATTTTAGAATGTTCAAAGGAATTAAATAGCAAATTTTGTTTGATTCAAGACGTCTGGACGGTTAAAGGAAACTTACATGCTTTTATTGGAGCTTCAAACTCCTACATCAAGGACGACTGGTTGTATGTTGTTTGGCATCTTAGTTTGAAGGTTGTGGCATGGCATCACCAAGGTCATTTACTTGCTGAGCCAATGGTGGCCATTCTAAAGAAGAATGATCTTTATCAAAAGATGAGTCTGCTCTTTCAATTTTCCTTTATTTCATTCTTTTTACTTTTCTTGGCTTTCCGATGCTGACATTAACTGTGATTTTCTTACATGCTTGCTAGTGTATCTGATTCTGGAAGTAACAACTTCACTATGGGACGAGAGTTGCATCGGCAGCTTAAGGAAGAGGGTTTGAACTCTGGGCATAATCTTGAATGGGAACCGGAACCGATGTCAATACGATGTTTCTGCCACAAGATGGGGCTTATTGTCAAGGCGGGTATTGATGCCCTTGGGATGAAGCCACGACGAGTTTGACACAACACTTTAGGCCGATGTGGTAATCAAAATATGAGACCAATCAAAAAATCAAAAAAAATCGAATTTTGAATTACATCAATTATATTACATATAGTTTAATATTTACATCATTTTATCATTTAAACAAACTTATCAAGATCAGTATAAACTATTAACAAACAGATTACAAAAAGAAAGAAAGAAAAAAACATAAGAAAAACTCGAAAATAGAGGTACACAGGTTGGAAATGGTTTTTAGGGTAGTAATATTAGGTTTATGGGTTTAGTAGGGTTAGAATACGAAAGAGGAGCATTATGTTATTCAGTAACAACTTTAATCATGATGGTTTATAAGATAAGATAGAAGTTATTGAGGAAATGGAAAAAAGTCGAAATTGGTAAACAAGGGTTTACAGGTAGTTTTACATATGTAGCAGTGGTATTAGTAATGAATAAGGTTGCAAAGGGTGTTTTTAGGGATTTTCACGGTTGGAGATTACTGTTTAATGTTACAGAAGGAAAGAAAGGCTTAGTAAAAGGTGTGAAAAGTGAAGAAAATAGGTGAAAATCGTCGAAAATGAAGGTTTTCAGCTGATTACATGTGTCAAATGACGTCAGAACATGATGAGTAATAGTTCATTCGACGCAGAATCATCAAATTCATAATGTACAATCTTTAAATCATTAGTAACAGAGGTTTATGGCAAAATTTATAAGGAATCAAAGGATTTGATTACACATCAACAAGATCACAAATCATTAATAACTAGCAATTACATCATTGAAATGCTGAATCATCATAAGATCAAATTAATATTCATTCTAGAACATTCAGAACACAGCATATACACAGCATATACACAGCATTTGATCATAAGAATAGAGATTAGTCATGTTTTACTGGTCAAATTAGTAATAAATCTCATCAGATGATGAATAGAAGATCACATTACATCATAATAATGATCATAATGGGTTGATGAGGTACTGATGGCGAAATTTAGGAATGCAGAGAGTGGTTGAATCATTAGATCATAGCTGTTTACCAACATTTTAGTCATCTTTTGGTTTTTTTAGATGGTAAAGAGGATTTTTTAAGAGCTGTTTACCACTTTAACAATTTTTATTGATGTGTTTATAAACTTGTGTCTTTTGTGCGAAATTATGTTTCCTTTCTTCTTCATCTCTTACATAGCATTAATCATTTTTATTATTATAAACTTATTAGAGCAGTACTAGGTCACTCAAATCAGCCCTTCATCAGAAGAGAAATTTGTTTTATGTGCTTTATATGACACTGTCATTCTGGAATAATATCAAAAAGATATTGAGCTTATTTTTCAACATTTTGACTTGACTGGAATAACACTTTAAATGTGTTGAGCTTATTTCTCTGGTGCTTTTTATCAAGATACTTTTCTCTTATTATCAAAGACCTGGTTATATTTCTCTGTTATCAGGAGACTTTAACAACAAAGTCCAGTTTGTTAAAGATTCTCAGAAAGAGCAGTCTCAGACACCTTCTTTAGATCTATTATATCTTCAGATTATCCTCTTTCAAAGCACTGTATAGCCCTTGTTGTGCTATAAGTACTACACCAATTTCCCCCAATTGGTGTGATGGCTATCATTGATGAAGAAGTGGAGGAATTTGTGGAGGAGTCTGATGATGTCTTCCAGGATGACAGTGGTGACGATGACGTAATTAGTAATCCCAGCAGTGATTCGGATCAATCAAGGTCCGGCTCCGAACGAGATCAAGGCTCTGACTTTGAAGACGTGGAACAACAAGACGAACCTCAAGTCTACCAAAACCGCAAGAAGGCTTATCTCCTTGGTGATACTTATATGAAGCAACTTACTAATGATGTAAGTGCTATCTCATCGACTCCATTTACTTAGTCTGGTGTGTAAATAACTAATCTTCTGTTCATTTTACTCAGATAGACATGGTCAATAAAAAACTCACTTGCTCAAGTGGTCACCGGGCGGATTTTGATTGACGCCGAATAAGAGCCAACCTTCAATGTCAGCAAGACAAATTACCGAAGCTCAAGGCACTTTTATCTGGCCATGGTATTCAATGGGGTATAAGGGCTGAGCGCTTGGAAAGGATGTGGGCTGCTTGCGCTGTAAGTCATCTGTTCACTTTACTTGTCATTTTAATTTGTTTCTAAGTATAATACTATTACTAACCAATCTTCCCCATTTCCCATTTCAGGTCATTGATGGAGTCATGAGGGAGGATCTGGCTGAGGTAACCACCAAGAAACGTCGGCCAAAGAAGGATGGTAAGGCCCATGGGTATTTTGAGGGCGTAGTATTCTCCGTGGCCGATTGGCAAGCGATGAGAGACCTTTTAGATGTACTCACAGTACGTATCTCTTGCTTTTTCTCAATCATGGTTCAATAGTTTTTCTTACTACCTTCATCTTGTTCAATTCTATTTTGTTCATCTTTTTGACTTCCAGCCGTACAAGTACTTAACTCGAGACATGGAAGCAAACAAACCTACTGGCTGTATGGTTTTAGTAAAGTATTTTCAACTCAAGACCTCCATGGAGGAACGTCTAAAGAAGATGCACGCAAAAGATCCACTTTACCCAATGGTTGATATCATGATCAATAAGATCATCAGCTATCTGAACAAGGCACTCGAATGCGAAACTTTAGTTTTAGCAGCTGTCTTCCACCCCGGTCTAAGGGTTAAGTTTTTCTCTCATGTGTTTGGAATGGGCGGCGTTGGAAACAATTGGGCCAAAGAGTTACTCACATTGGTTTATAACAAGAAGCGTGATGAACTTGATCTCCAAAACCAGCCAGTCACCACCTCTCCGCAATCCGAATCCCCTGCTGATGATGAAATTGGAGGTCAATTGTTACACTTTTACAACAATGCCGTGGCCTCAAGCGAACTGAACAAACATGAGCGATACCTTCAAGGTGTTGATCCAATGGTCACTTGTGATGTGAAAAATCCACAATATGTGTTGGATTGGTGGGAGGTAAGTCTTCATATCCTAGATCATTACTTTCTATTACTGATGATTTATGTGTTTCCAGGCAAATGCTGGTAAATATCCGGTCTTATCGGTATTGGCTTGAGATTACCTCGCCACGCCTGCAGCTTCGGCTGCACCCAAACGATCTTTTTCTATTGCTGGTCAGGTTTGTACAGCAGCAAGAGGTGGCCTTGTTCCTTGCATGATCCAGATGACTGTCAGCAGCCAATTGTGGATCTTGGAAAATGTCCCTTTGAAGGGTGATTTTGCTGGAGTTGGGAATTTATTGAGTATGCAAAGAAGATGGTTCAGAAGAAAACTCGCCAGTCTTATCATAAATAGTTTCTAATTGTCTTTTCCTTTTTTGTTTTTTTTTCTCTCTATCACTTTTTCTTTACACTCGTTTAGAGCTTACATACTTTTTAATCTTTCATTATGGTGTTTACCACATATATGTTTGTTCTTTTTCACCTGGTTGAGAAATTTTAAAAAAACGTTTTTTTTTCGCTCGCAGCGCTGTGAAACTGTCAACCTGAGAGGCTTTTGCGGAGCAAAACCTCCAAGGTATGCACAAAAAAACCTAAGCACCTAAAAACAAAAAACTAATAAAAATTTAATTACAACTCTATCACTCAGTTTCAAGAGTGTAAAACAATAATAAACTCGTCTAGACGACGACAATGATTCCATCTCTTGCCAAGGATCCAGATAACATTACCCTGGCCAGGAAGTCCTTTCTTTTCATCGAACCCTGATAGTCACTTCAAAAAATAACTAGAACCCGTACCAAAAACTACTTTGGTACTAATTCAATTATTATATATTAGAAACACTCTACTCAGGGTTCAGTAACCAAAACAACCTGACCAAGTAAGAGAAACTAGAAAGGGCTGCTTCGTTACAAACCAGCAATAGAACCTGATTAGCTTATCACGAATTCATGATAACAAGGCAGGGTTATAATGACATCACTAGGCAAGTTTTTACCTTTGTTATATAAAGACATCGTATCCTCTAAGAGTAAAAGAGAATGATCCTTTACGAATAACATCTTTTTACACAACCAACAATTAACTTCCTAAAAGCATTTTCACTATTCTAAAAACCTTTTTCGAATCAACCCTTTTTTCTTAAAAACTCAACTCGCTTAGATTTGTATCCTTTCTGCGTTGAATCCTTATTGATTAGAATTCTCGCTCTAAATACCCTTCTCAGCAAGTTATCCGTTTCCTCCTTTTCTATTTTAAGTCGCAAGCGTTAAAGATCGTCTGGCTTCAGTAAGCCAATTCGACTAAAGTCTTCTGCAAAACTACCTTTTGATTTACCGACGATCAACCAACACTGAAGTGTGGCCTAAAGTACAGATTGCTGAAAACTTCGTTTTAAGCTTTCACTTTAGAAGACGTTCGAGAGTACAGCACCTCGATCAGTGACTGGCAGCGGTAAACATCCCGCACCAAAGGCAACCACAGAAAACAACTGTGGATATTTCTCTTTACTAAGAATCGAAAACCAAACCTCGAAGAAAATCTTTGAAGATTATCTCTAACGAGGTCTACATTTAGTAAGTTGCTTATCAGCTCACGCCTATTAGTAACCTTAGGCTGACAGAAACGCTGCGATATTGAGCAGCGTTTTGAGCTACTTTTTTGCCCAAAAACTTGGCCACGGTGACACTAAAGCTACTTGAGTTTTGGCCTCCCAAAAATCGTTACGCAGCTGGATTCGAGCCTGGCAGCGCTGCGAGCCAGGCTTGATGTCTTGAAGAATTACACAGACTATCACCAATCACTTTTGTATGACTCGATAACCCCTTATAAAAATGGTGATAGACTTTATTTCTTCAACTAAACAATTCTGCATCAATGTCCACACAAGAGAAATCCAAATGTCGTTTTACTCTCCTATAAAACACCCCAAGGAATGCTTTTCGCCGGACTCATATTTTCTATCGCTACTCAACAATAACACATCTGGAAAACAAACTCATCATTGAATTTAATTTCAGCTACTAAAAATAATATAACTAACCACAACAACGCCTTTCAAGCACGTCCCTCGAAGTCATTCGTTCTCACCAAAATTTTGAGCAACAAAAGATTCAGAAGCTTGGTGACAAGCTCTGTTGATTTGCGAGAGTGTGAACCTGCAAAAGAACGACAGCAGTGAGGTTTGAACTCACGCTCACATAGTGAAACAGCTGATGTTTTCCAACCTTGTTGGGCATTCAAAACTGTCGCCTTAACCACTGGCCATGCTGTCTGTGCCCATGGATCCCCATAACGTTTCACAATGGATGGTATATTACAGAGCCGTAATTTGACTTCTGTGTATGTAGTTTTTGTTCCAGAGGTATTTTGCACGATGTACATCAAAGAGGACTAGGTATGGTCTCATGCAATTGGCTTATTTAAGTGTGAATTTTTATATATCCACTCGAGGTTTGCCTGAGAAGGTAGGAAGGTGTGTTGGTGCTGAAGTCAAATCTTTGACAAGAATTTTGAAATCATGATTCCGTCGAGTCTTGTTTGTTATTTGACCATCACTTGGACGAGGAAGTAATGATACGAGCTCGAGTATGAATTAGATTGCTATCAGAGGAGATCAGACTAAGAGGCCCTAAGCATCAACTTGCACAATTTCAACTCTTCATTCACTCTCTGAGCTGTCTTCAAAGAGAGCTGAATCAACTTTTGAAAAGTTCATCTCGTAGCGATGGATGGTACTCTGGTGAATTATATCTTGATATTCAGCAGATTAGAGCCTATATATGTCGACTAGAAGGAGATGTATTTCAAAATGATTTTCGTGTGGAAGGCAAAAAACAATGAGATGAGGAAATGCAGTGGCTACATACGGCAGGGGTACCGAGGACCGCATACATACCGGCCTCGATCCGGTCCATAAGTAGTTGAGACTTGAGAACCCGTCAGCGACCAAGTGGTTGTAAGCCTTCCAGAATCCGCTCACCACTTTCCTTCGCCGTGCAACTTCCAGACTTTAGTTGAACAGCTTCAAAGTGATTAACAATCAAATTGTCGCCAGTTGACCTCAACCACTATATATCATGTCAAATCCTGTCGCCGGTCCATCTATTCCATCTCACCAAATGACTTCGTCGAACAATAAACCTAATAACGACCAATCAGACTCAGACGATGACTTTATGCCCGAACTTCCACCCGAATTTAAGGCTTTAGATAAACCGATTGGACCGATTGGACCCAGTCTACCACCGGGATTTGATAGGTCTTCTCAAAATACCAAGCATGATGAAGATAGCGAGGAAGATGACGGGGTCACAGGTCCTATGCCATTACCATCATATCTTATACAACATAATGACGAAACAGAAGGAGTTCGTGCACTTCGAGAACGCGAAGAAAGACAAGCTGAAAAGGATCGGATAGAAAGGGAAAGCAAGGTTTTGAAACGTGAAGAATGGATGCTTGTACCACCTAAGGAGTTAGACCTCCCTGCTTGTCAGTTCATCATTATCATGAATCATGTTTACGTGCCATTGAAAGCTCAAGAGAAGTGACTTCAAATTGATACTCTGTCTGATTTTTTTGGCGCCCATGGAATCTCGAGGATATTTCATCAACTTTTAGCCATCGATCCCACAAAAATCAAATCTCGAGGGTTCAAGCAAACTTCTAAACCGCATTCAGGTACAGTTGAAAGACAGGGTGGTACTGGTTCTTTATGGACTGAAACACCTGTGGAGAGGACCCAACGGTTAGAGGATGAAGCAATGGGAAAACTAGAAGGGCAGAAGACGTCGCCAAAGGTATGGATGATGATGAC
>NW_006768807.1:219496-285485 GCF_000204055.1 Melampsora larici-populina 98AG31
ACCGTACTTATGGAAAACGTGATCAAGAGATGAGAAAGCAAGTAGAAGAACATAATGTTGGCCATTTCGATTTCTTGTTGTTTTGAATTATTGAACTGATTTGGTTTCATTCGGCTTTACCATAGAAATCTATCAGATCTTCATCTTTATTGGATTTACATAACAAAGCTTCTTCTAACATTTCAAAATCAAAATCAAAAGCCGAAAAAGAGAAAGATAAAAAAGAAGCTGTAGTCTGGGATCACGATTCGATGATGGGTTTGGGTGGAAAATTGATGGGTGAGAAACAAAAAGCCGATATGATTAGAGATGCTAAAGGACTCGGTGGTAGATTTGGTGGTGGTAGTTTTTTGTAAAATCAATTCACTTCTTGCTATCTTGTAACATTTTATTGCTCTGTTGAGTAGGCTTTCCATTTTCTATTAATCTGTGAATATTGAAATACTGAAAACGACTGACCCGTGTTGTCAATATCTCTCTGAGCGCCTTAGTAAGTCCAATCAAGGTCAAATCAAACAACAGTGATGAGTAAACTTTTACTGCAAATCTATAACACTGCAGGCAATCTTCCTGACGAGTGATCTAGGGAGAAATGAAGGTGCAGTAATTCCAGCAGTGTATCCATATATTTGTATATAAGTAAGGCACTTCAAGCCTTTAACATCAAGTCCTCCTACTCTCCTTGTGGATTGTGCCATCATATATATATATATATCTCCAGGCTCATTGTGGTTTATATTGTAAGCATCAATGAGCTTCTGTATTCTAGTATAGAGCAAATGACTTCCGTTGTTGTTTGTCCAAGGACATACCTTTGCAACTCCCTGGTTTCTTACCTTCAATGCTAGATTGAATATTAATTCTCTTCACATGAAGCAATCTTTCAAATCTTACTTGCTACAGTTCCTGTTCTTTTACCAGAGTGAGTACAGGGCATACTTCACTGAGGCTTAATTGGTTGATTGCTTTTAGAATCTGTTCAGCTACTCTCTCTGGGATTTTCACTCCCAATAAGTCAGCATGTTTAGCCAGAGTCTACAGAAAACAAAAGACCAAAGAAAGATGAAAATGAAAACAAGCATGTGTTGAGTCAAAAAAAATTGTTTTGCAAGTTTTACTTCCTGTAGATTTCTTAATTGAGGAAATCAGTAAAACATCAAGCTTATATTGTCCTCTGATATTCTGGGTACTGACAGAAAATGAAGTGGTGTTTAGGTTTCCAACGTTAAAAAGAGACTCAATAGGATGGTTCTGAATCTGTGTTGAAACCTGAAATGGGGTGTGATAGATCTCTAGACACTTAAAAATATGTTCAATCTAAAAATTATCAATAAATTGATTCAAACCAGAGATTATACAATTTCTTAGATCACAATATCTTTTTATGAGAATAGCCTCGGAGGTGAGTGGTCCAGAGATACTTGACCATTTTCCAATGACTTGGGACCGCTTGGGGGGTGGTTGTTTTAGTAATTTGAATATCTCTCTGATTTCTAAAAGGATACCAAATTTCATCCCAGAATGGGCACAGAGTAATACTTCACCCAGGCCTAATCCGTTTGTTGATATTGGGATGTAACTTTCCACTCTCTTTGGGATCTCTACCCCCAATAAGTCAGCATGCCTGGCCAGATCTTTGATATGTGCTTCAAAACGTTCTGAGATTCCTGGATTCTTCTCAGTCAGATAATATCTGGTAGGCTCTGACCTCCAAACAAAATTTCTGTTTTTATACTCTTCGCCACTGTATGAAATGACCTTCCCATTCATAGCATCAAGCAATTTAGATGCCCTGGATTGAATATCTGTTCTATCTATCTTTGTCAAATAATCTGTAGTTCCCAAATCAAGACTTTGATCTATAGCAATAAGTATAGCTAAATCAACAAGACCTTCCTTGACTTCTCCACTTTTGCAAACCTCTTTGACAAAATTTGATTGATATTGAGACATCAGATCTAGTGTTACAACACGCTTGAACACTTGACCCCCAAATATTCTCACAGCTTTCTGCATGGTGACTGGACTTTGGTTTTCAAGAAATTTTGCTTGCTGACGATATATTTGATAATCTTTTGGAGATGATTCCTCAAATGTTGGAAATTCTTCATCAGCTTTCAGAGATTTGGCCCAGTCTTGAGCATATTCTGGCAGATGATTTTTGATATGATGCCACTTCCAGACAATGAGTTTTTCTCTGAATTGTTCATCTAAGAAGATTACTCTCCGTGCTCCCTCAGATAAATCTCCAAAAGAATGCACAAATGACCACATGTCTTCCTTCCATGTATCCATTCCTTCCATGTATCTATGGGAATTCAAGTAATCAAACTCTAAATCATTGATCAAGATAGACAGGCCAATTGTCTTATCATGGAATTTCAAGCAATTCTGAAGGAATAGCCTTCTATCCAGTTTGAAGAGTTCTTCCTTGGTGAGCAAAGTTTTTTTGTCAATTTTTGGTACTTGATTATTGATTGAAGCAGGAACTACTGTATCAAACAATGATATTGAAGGTTTGAGAAAGTTTACCGCAGAATTGTTCTTGCCCTTCTTGGATTTGTTATTTTTCTTCCCTTTTTTACTTCTAAGAGTTTTTCTCTTTCCTTGTCCATCTTTTTCAATCTCCTTAGCTGTATCCTTTGAGTCCTTCAGTCTTTCTTTTCCCAGGTCTACTTCTGACCCACTAGTATTCCCATCCTGCAAAGCCCCAGGGCTGTTTTTTTCAGTACTTGAGTCTCCATTGATATTGTTCAGATTCTCTTTTTCATCTTCCAAAAAGTTTTGATCACTGAAACTATTCCCCAAATCAACCACTGGATTATCTGCCTTGGTGTTTCTGAATGCTGTGGCCTCTTCATCATGGGGTGTTTTGAATGATGGGGTTTGAAATTCTTTCTTTTGCTCTTTTAGTGCAGCATCTCTGTTTTCTGGATTCAAAGCTTCATCAAAATCATTCAATGCAACAAATGAGTTTTTATCACTAATCACTTTGATAGGTGTTTTTGAAACTTCTGGCATTGGTTTCTTTTCTTTCACATCTGGAAGAGCTTCTCGTGGGCTGATTTTTTGGGTTTCAAATTGGTTTGTCTTTTCTTGAGTCACCAATCTCTTTGGTTCATTGGATTGTAAACCTTTGGGCTTCGTCTTGCTTCCCTTATGATTATATGAGTTGATGTTCTGTGTCTCAACTTTCCTTATGACATCTGTCTTGGACTTAATCCATGAGCTGGGAACTTTTGCAACCTTTGAGAAAACTTCTGGATCCCCTACCTGGACATCTGGTCTGATGTTATCTTGTTTTGAAGGATCTTTTGATGCTATCAGTGGATTATGGGGTGGCTGTTGATTCAGCTTGTGGGTGTCAATGGTTCTAAGTTTCCTTTCTATCAAATCACTCTTGGAGTATGGGTCATTACTTGAACCAATCTGGGCTTTTGGAATCTCCTTTGTCTTTGGGAAAACCCGAGTGGATTGAGTATCTGCCTTAAGATTATCCATCTCCATAACATGGCCTGTCACCACAAGAGATGAAGTTTAAACATACACTGCTTATTCAAGACATCAGATTATGAACCTATAAGCTCACCATTAACTTCATTCGGCCTTCTGAAGGCCACTTCCAATCCTTCAGGCTGACATTGTGAATCTTCAGTTGGATGATAACGTTCAGAAGGCTCAGATTTTTGAATTTCTTTGAATGATGGTTGTGTAGTTGTGTATTTTTGATAAGATACCACAGATGGTTGAATGTAACCCATACAATCAATTGATGATGTATAACTGGCAGAGTATGGTTCTACTTGTTTCAAAAGACTGAACATGCAACAAATGATGTCAGCTTCAAGAATTGATTGATCTAAACCTTATTTCCTCACATTGCACATACCTTTTGGAGTGTTGAAATGTTTCCTTTGTATGAAAGTCCTCAAAAGAGCCATGTGCATTGTTGTTGGTTGGTGTTATCATCTCATGTTTAAAAAAGGAGAATCCTGATGAAGTCTTTCCCCCTTCCTCAAAATCAGCCTGGTTAGTTGCTTCTGAGGACAATGGGAATATACCATCCAAGATTCCTGCACTTTTCCATAGATGATAATATCTTGATCCACCCTCTTTGCTCTCCAAATATGACTTTGATAACCCATCAAATGCCCAACTCAGTTGAGGTTTGAATGATAGAAGATAAATCAAGCAGAATATGATATTTGTCTGCAAGCAGTCAAAGTAGAATCCTTTCATGATTGCCTTCATGATTGACTTGTTACAATTGAGGTTGAATTATCTAGTTGAAAAGTGAGGTTATGATTTAATTGGAAAAGAAGCTCAATGCAAAAATTGAAACATTTATCACACTACATATTTCTCTGACTCTGTGAGTGGTCTCCGGTCTGTAAGATGTACACACCATGTGTACTATGTAATCAGTGTGACCTCACTCCAATTCTTGTAAAATGTGCAGCAACATATGTAACATGTCACAAAGTCTAACTCACACAACACATGAGAATCAGCTCAAGTCACAGTCAGTGTAAATAGCACTGCAAGTTGACTTTCTGGAACCCCATCAGACAAGCTTGATATGTGCTGCCATGTCTCCTCAGGTTTGTCAATCTTCAAGCAAAACACTTTGATCCAATCTTTCCATTCTGACAATTTATCCCTCAATTGGTGATGTTTGTCAGACTTTGTGTCATTTTGGATTGGTCTTCTGATGCCCTGTTCTCAATTCATGTATCTACTCAAAATCAAGCAATACAAGTGCAGTATTTTACTTTTTGCAGTTCTCCTTTTGTCCCCCTGCAGAAACTAACATCAACATTTTAGGAGACCTCATCTTATGTGATCAGAAGAAAAAACAAGTATGTAGTTTCATTGCAATGAAGTCTATGGTGGGTAGTGCTTAGAAGTCTCAATTGTTGGACAAAATCCAAATGTGTATAAGAACTGGGTTTTTTGTATGGGCAACAAGAAGGCAAAAAGAAAGAAGCTGCAAAAGAACTCCATGAAAAATAAACCACAACAACTAAAGCTGAGATTTCTAGAAGTGATTATGTATGTACATCATGAACCCCTTGCATCCCCTTTGTTTGTTTGATGTAGAATGATTCACAAAATCTCAATCTATTGTGATGATACTTCAAAATCATGTGCAACTGGTCTCAAGGCTAAGTACAAAGCAGGCAAAATTGGTATGCAATGATACCCTTGCACTTTTTGATGCTCCATAAAATATTATTATATTCACACTGTCATTTTACTACTCACTGGCAGACCAGTGAGTACATCCAGCTCAATCCAATCTCAAATCCATGTCAGTTCAATATCAATCCAATCTCAATGTTTGGCCTAGAGTAGCAGACAAACAACCTTCCAGAATGAACTGGAATAAAGTTTGGTTGCATGTCCACACATGAAGGTGTCAGAATGTCTGGGTTTGTGTGATTATGCAGCCCATGCATATCCCCCACTCAAACATAATTGGAGGTCAAACTGATATTGAACTGACATTGGATTGAGATTGGATTGAGGTGAATGGAACTCACTGGCCTGCCAGTGACTAGTAAAATGACACTGTGATTGCTAAAGCTTTGTACACTCTCAATAACAAGGGATACACACACAACATATTTAAATATCAAAATGAATTTTATTAAAATCATCTCTTCTCTCTTCCTCTCTCTCTTGACTTTGTACTTTTCTCTTTATCTTCCTATAAGTTGAGCTCATAAGAATAAAAATGATCCATGCACCCAAACTGATGACACTAACAACTGAGAGAGAAAAATAAAAAATGACTAAAAACTGAAAACTGAAAAACAACGTGTTGACTTAAAACAAATATAGATCAAAGGTAAATTACCTTATATAATAACAGATAAGATTAATTTAATCTCTTACAGATCCTTCATCATTAACACCTACAATCCTATTCTTAACAGCCTCTTCTTCTTCTTCTTCTTGATTCTCTTCATTCCCAATCCTTTTTCCAACTTGACCAATAAACTCTTTTTCATTACGATCATCTGATTGATATTTACGTTTCCTCTTGATCAATCTTTCTTCATTTATAATCACTTCTTTTAATAATTCATCAATCACTTTCTTTTCTCTTTCTAAACTTTTTAAACTTTTAATCAAGATTGAAATTCCATATACTGAACTTATTGTAACTTCATCCTTTTCAACATTTTCATTTGCTTTTTTCTTTCTTGGCGTTTTCTGAGGTGATAATACATTTGATAGTTTGGATTTAGAGGGTGATGAAAATCCCATCGATCTTGAAAATTTATTTTTGGATGGTGTACTTGTTGTTGATCTGATACTACTACTCGGACTTAGAAAAGAGTTCATCGAAATCGCCGATGAGAGGTTTACTAGTCCTCTAGTCTGTAAGCCTGACTCGATGACATCTTGCCATTCACATTCACTAACTTCAGCAATCTTCAAGCCTTGCATCAATTCCTTATAGACAGCAAATGCTCTCTTCTTTCCTACTCCGCCTTCTCCACCGTTGGCTTGATGACGAGACCAAGCTACACAAAGACAAACTAGTCCTAGACTTTGATGCAAGTTCAAATCATTGAGCTTGATCTTGCACTCCTGTTCTGAACAAGTTTTGTTACTCGTACTAGATTGATTCAAGATTTTGCTTTGGTTCAAGTATTTGATTAACTCGGTGGCTGTGATCTTGGGGGCGGTAAGAGGTGTGAAATGACTGGTAGGATCTATAAATGGGTTGGTTTGGGGTTTAGAGTTATTGAGATCAGGTAACAGTTGAGAAGTAGATATGATTCGGCTGAATTTCCTCATCTTGGTGGGCGTATCAAGGACCGAATGGTTAGAAGTAGGGTCATTTTCTTTCGAGCTTGGGTTGGTGAAATCAATATTCTCAATTGCTCTCGATTCCAAAGTATCAATCAACTTTCGCAGAATTGCAAGGAACGTTCGGAGATCTCCTGTGACAGTTGAGACTCTTTTCGCACATAGTGTGAGAGCGGTCGACTGAAAGAGGGGAATCGATTCAGAGTTAAGCGGAATGTTGTCGCTGAAAAGTTTTTGAGCTGGTGATGAGCCCCAGGTCGAGACAGATGGTGCAGCTCTGGAGTAAGACGGAAGAAGATGCTTGAGGCGTTGTTTGACGACCTGAATCATGTCGTTTGCGTCAAACGGACTGAAATGGATCAAGTCCGGTTCGGGCCGATGCCCTTCATCTTCAGTCGACTCCAGGGACCACGTGAATCGGGTGGTGAGATCAAGCGTGTTGGCAATTCCGATAACTGTAAAGTTGGAGTTCGGAGCAAGTTGTGAAAGGGTTAAGAGAGAGGTGATCAAGGGTTGTTTCGACGTGGCCAAATGATCAATCTCATCCAATACAATAAGACTGGGCAAAATGAATACCAAACATTCAGGGCTGGGTATATTCCAGGATAGAGATAGGAAAAAAAGACTAACCAGGGTTGAGAATGTTCGGTGAGGATAAAGTTCTTGACAAGATCTTTAATGCTTGACTTCTTACTCGTCTTTTGAGGACTTCTGGAAGAGATCTCCTTAAGTCCTACACAAACTGCAATCTTACGCCAAAGTTGTTCATCGAGTGAATTACTACTCGAACTGAATGATGAATCGATCATACTTCCAGATGAGCCAAGTGGATTGCCCATTGCCATACAATTGATAAAATGAACTCGTATTCCTGAAGATGTCAAAGTTTGATGAATTTGGTGATCCGGGTTGAGTAAGATTGAATTGATGAGATGCGTCTTTCCTGTACCCGGTGGTCCAGAGATGTAAAGGCTTTTACCTCCATCTGGATTATAGTTGTCATCATCAAACAGGCTGGGATATCGATTATTCAAAAATTGATGTATCTTCTTCACTTCTTGGGACCGTCCTACAATTTCATCCTTTCCTAGATCAGAAACTGATGATAGTCGGAGTAGATGGCGAGCGTGACTGAATACGTTTGGGAAGGGTAGCTTGACGATGGGTTTGACAGCTTGCTTGGGTTTTGGTGTCTCTTCCAAGTCTATCGATGTAGGAGTGGAGTCTGGGAGTAGAAAAGAGAATATCCCGAGTCAGCAAAGTGGGGGCAAGAAACAGTTGTATAACCGAATTCGTAAGGAACGACATGGATAGTTCAGATTGAAGAGGATTTGGACAAACCCGGTACAGGAGAGCGGTCTTGGATTTGAAGAATATTGGTATGAATGGTTTCGAGTTTAAGTCTTTTGGAGTCTATCTCATCGATCGAAAGTTTGCAAGGATAAGAGATCGACTTAGAGAGTGGTTTTGAAGGTGAAGAATTGAGTCTAGAAGAGGTTCGTCTGATTTTACAGGGTGGTGACGACGAATGATAATTTTTAGTATCTTCTGCTGATGGAGATGGAAAGGTCGATGAGGAAGAGATTATGCCATCAATGGCACCAAAAGTGGTGAACGGATTGCTCTTGAGATTTTGAGATTGAACGCGAGTCGTTTGTTTAGAGGGTTTGGATGGACTTTGATGAACGGAAGGAGAGGATGAGGTAATTTGAGATGATGGTCCTCGACGTCTGGTGGCAGTGACCATGATGGATGGTTTTGAGATAATGGTTTTAACTGATGAGTGGTGATATGCTTCCGAGAACGGAAAATCGACGGATGATACTGAAGTTAAGGTTGGGGTTGGATTCAAGAAAAGCGTAGGCTTGACCTTGTAGAAAAGTAATAGCGAATCCAAGAAAGTGACTGAACAAACAAAAACAAAATAACTGATGTATGAATGAGAATGGATGAGGGATGAGGAATGAGGATGAGGATGAGGATGAGGATGGGTTGAGGATGGGGCGGGGTCGGAGGAAGGTAAACAAGAATTTATGGATTTAAGCCGACGCGTCTCAGCTCAGGTCACATGACCATGTCCATGTCGCGTACTTTGAGCGAGATCACGTGATTGATTTGCTTAGTACACTGAAGTCTGACAGCACCATTCCTCCAGCACTGCGGCTCACAAGAGCTCACAAGGCCTTATTTGTGTCAAAAGATCTGAACATGTTTCTCATTCAAGCTCCAGTTGGCAAGTTTCCAACGCTTCTTCGGGTCAACAAAGTGCTACCTCAAGTTCACAAAACTCAATAACTCGGCAAGACTCCAAACGTTCTACTTCACATGATGACTCTGCATCTCGCCATGCAAGGCTAGCTAGACTCATTCAACTTCCCATTATCAAGGACACGTGAGGAATGAGTTGAAATATGAAACTCCTTGTGCTTTATCTAGATTACATATCATGAATGAGTGGTGGGTTCTTTGGATCTTACCAAAGGTGCTCCAGGCCATTGTCACTGATATGAGCTTGCAAACCAACTATAATCTTGCCTCTCAAATCACAATACTTTTTTATACTAACAGCTTCGAGTAATAGCTCATCTTCAATGCTATCCCAACATCCAATTATCTCAGCTCGTTTTTTATTGATTTTGGTCCGGGGGTGTGTGCCCGTGCTGTCATGATAGTTCAAAAGATTTTTCAATTTTACAAGGGCTTCAAGTTTCAGACCAGCATGAGTACTGAGTAATATCTCACCCAGACCTAAACCTTTAGCTGATTCTGGAATGTAAGCCTTTAAATAGTCTGGGATCTTCACCTTCAAACGGTCAGCATGGTAGGCTAGGTTTTTGATACGTTCTTCCACAAGTTTTCCTGTTCTTGAACCTGGCTTGGTAAGATATGACCTGGTGTATTCTGAGATCCATTCAGAACCTAAGTTGACATATGTTTTACCACTAAACCCAGTAACTTTTCCATTCATGGCTTCTATCAGTTCACCTGCCTTGTATTGAATATCATCCTTGTCAGATTCATCCTTCAGCCCATTCTCATGTGATAAGAGAAGAGATTGATCAAAGGTGATAAGTATAGGAAGATCAATCCCTTCCTGGACTGCACCACTATCAAAAACCTTGCGTAAGAAATCCGAAATATAGTGTGACATTAGGTCAAGGGTAATAACCCGCTTGTCCATGATATGACCAAAGATTCCAACAACCTTTTTGATTAATTTTGGATCACGTTTTTTCATTGAAGTCTCTCTATCAAGATATATATTCCAAAGATCAAGATTTGAGTCTCTAAATGTTGGAAACTCTTCATCTGGTTTTAATGATTGAACATAAGTTTGAGCATATTTTGGTAAATCATTCTTTGTTTGATTCCATTTCCATACAATCTGTTTTTCTTCAAATTGTGCTCTAAGTGATCTTAGCCTCCTTATGGCTTCACCACAATGTCCAAACTTTTCAATAAATCTTTCCCTTGGTGGATTCCAAACATCAGAATCTTTTGGGTAACCTGAAGCAATCAAGTATTCAAACTCTAAATCACCCAATGTGATTGTCAGATGATGTGTTTTGTTTTGAAATTTCAAGAAATACATCACAAATTCTTCTACAGTCAGTTTGATGAGATCTTCCCTTGTCAATATCACACTTGATTTTGATGGCTTATCATTACTTGAACCCAAAAAGTCTGCATCAAATGAGGATATTGCATTGTTTTTGTCCTTAGGACTGTTTTTTCCCTTCTTAGATTTATTATTTTTCTTCCCTTTTTTAGTCTTTGATAACTTAATTCTTTGTTGAAAATTGTTTCTATTCATCTCATTCATTTCTTTTGTGTTGTATGATGTCAGTTCATCCATCTCTACTTCTGATCCACTGTCATTTACTTTGTGTTTTGTAGGGCTTTTCTCTTCAGTTGGATCTATTTCACTGTTGTTAAGGTTTCCCTTCATATCTTTGGAAATCCTTTGATCATCATCACTGTCCAATGAATCAACCCCTATAAAATCTGACTTTCTGTTGTGGAATTCTTCTGCTTCTTGAGGAGGAGTCTGAGATGTATTTTCTGTTATCTTTGGGACCTCTTTTTGTTGATTTGAATCCAAAGATTCATTCAAATCCTCCAAAGCTTTAAAGGAGTTTATATCATCATGCACCTTGTCATATGATTGAATTTCCTGTGAATTTTCATTGCCTAGGATCTTCTTTCCTTGTGAATCTGACTTAGCTTTAATTGCAGTCATTCCTTGGTAGATAAATTGGTTCTTCATCTTTAGGGCTATAGCATCAATACTTGCTTTTGGGTTTTTGACTGAGTCTACAGGCTGTGCATTAAGCTTTCTAATGGTATCTAAATCACAAGGCCTTGATTTTTCCTGATACTCATCAACTTTTTTTGAGAACAATTCAGGATCTGCTGTATGGCCTTGGACATTGCTGATCTTTGTTCTTGAAAATTTATTTGCTGATATTTGTATAGGGTGGGGTATCTTGTGGTCTTTCTGATCATTGTCAATCCTTATGAACTTCCTTTCTATCAAAGCACTTTTGGAATTTGGCTCCTTATTTGACTCTGACCCACTAGGTATCTTTGACTCCATCTGCACTTTTGGAACTTCTTGGATCTTGGGGGAAGCCGGCTTTGAAGGCACACTTGCTTCAATTGGATCCTTCACCGTTGAAGTCTCTGTTACAACAAAATTGATTGTCAAAAAAGCATTTTTTTGCGTGGGAATTTCTAGCCTTAAATCTTACTATCATGAACTTTTGTGCCACTCTTGGGGACCCCTGTTGAGGCTTTAGGCAAAGCATGGGCATCATTGGCTGGCTTGTTTTTTTCAGTCATTTTCACAACGTCTTTGAGCAATGGGTCTGCTGTTGCTTCCTCCTGTTCAGATGATGCATATGTCTGTAAATGACTTGTATTATCCATTGAAATCCCTTCACTGAGATCTGGTGGTCCAACTTTCCTCCTGGGACTATATATGAAATTGAGACTTCAGTATCAATTTGTAATTGTTCTATGGACCAGCATTTGATTTTGATTACATACCTTTCTATCTCATGCTGAAGGTGTTCTGTCCTCTGGATCCCATCCACCTGCTTCTTGTTTGGATGCTCCATTTGATATTGAAAAAAGGAGAATTTTGAAGTTTTTTGGCCCCCTTTCTGAAGCTTGGACCTGATGATAGGTTCAGGGGCCGACATAAATGCACCATCCAAGATTCCAGGACTTGACCATAAACTATAATATCTTGGCAATGATTTCCTGCTTTCCAAAGATGGCTTGGTATAAGAGATTGAGGCACATTCTAGTTTAGTAGCAGATAACAGAGAATAAACAAAGTAAAAAAGAAGATTCATTTTGAACATAAGTTGATTACCAAATAAAATCCTAAAGCAATATTTATCTGGATAAAGTAAAAGAAAATGTATTTTTGACAATTTTTGGGATTTCCAAAAGCTTGGGAAATCCTGACTTGGAAAGACTAGAAAGATCTCCTAAATAAAAGACAAAATGTTCATCAGACATCAAAGATGAAGTTTGAGATAATGTTTTGGAATCCGTAAGCCATTGAAGAACAGACATGTGTCAAGTTCAAGGAAAAAAAGCTTGAGTACATCCTGTCATAGATTTGGTTTTGGTTGAAATTCTGACCCATATTGATACAGCACCTCAGAGCTTGGAGGGAAAGTGAAACAGATCTACAATTGGCTTTGTGGTGTGCAAAAACTTGTCTTACAATTTCATAATTCAGCTTCAAATCAGATAAAGTGAAGTCTACTGGTGAACACAAATGGAGGACTTGATACATGGCCATTCTATCTCTGCTTTGCGGGCAAGTGCTAGGATTACAAGCTTCTATTTCAGATATGTCTAGTATACAATATAAACTGAACATTTCTCCATTCTCAGCCTTATGCTATCCTAACTTAGGATGTCCTAAGTTGAGAATACTGTGGGGGAGGTCTTGAGCCTAGAAATGTACCAGGGTGACCCCAGGGCCTATGTCTGAGGCCCTGTGTTGTCTACCTCCCGGTCCATTCTGGGCTCCAGACTATGTAAAGTGCCTGGAAATGGGTACCAGAGAGTATAATCCTAGCCTACCTCACCTTGGGGTATTGGAGAGCCCCAAACTCACTAATACCTATCCTCTCAGGTATCACAAGGTTTCTGTATGGCTGAAAGCCTACACTGAAAGCCTACAGATACCCCCTGTATTCTATTGGTTATTTTGGTTATTTGATTATGTGTTGTTATGAAATGTTGTTATGTTGCTTTGCATATTTGATTTCTGTTGCTCTAGCTGCTATTTGTAATGATTGCTCAACCACATTTCATATTGTCATAAGTGTCTCAAGATTGTTTCTTCTAACTCTCTCTTCTGTTATACATTTCTTTATAAAGACCTGTGGGTTTCTGCACCTAGATACAAACATCATCTGTTGTTCTATCTACCTCATCTATAAGCTTTAGATTGACATCTTATAAACTCATGCATTACTCACAGGTAAAGTGTCTTTTTGTTTTTGTCTTTTTGTCTTTTCTCATTTTCTTTCATTTAATACTTATATTTTGTATGAAAGAAATGAACATTATCTGTTTTTGTATCTACCTCATCTATAAGCTTTAAATTGACATCTTATAAACTTGTGCATTACTCACAGGTTATGAGCCCAGGATAGTTCTTCCTCACTGTGGGAACCTCATTTACGGGTATTCAGTTTGACAGAGACACTTAAGCCTTTTGACTTGAAGTCTAATTATGCACGTGTTTGTCAAGTCTCCCTAATCCAAACTTGCTCTGTTATCTTCTTTTGGGCTATCTTTGATTTCCATTCTTCACAATGATAATCTATTCTCCTCTATTTCCTCTGAATCAAACTTTCTTAGGTATCTTTCATATGCTTTTGACTTCCAGTGACCTCTGCTTATTATTTGATTCAGCGCTACTCCTTCATTCCATAGGAAGGACACTCCACCCACTCAAAAAGGATGTCTGGTAAGTCTATCAAAGCCGTCCTTCTTCCACAGTTTCCTGAGTATTGACATCAATCTATCTTTTGCAAGCCTGGTGCCTCCTTTTCCATCTTTCTGGTCAAAAGTGAATAGAAAATTTTCTGAGCAGGATCCATTTTGTATGTCTTCCATACTAGTATCTCTACCGCTGCAACTGGGCATAGGATTGATTTATGTCTTTGAGTTCACCTAGGCATGCCATGCCCCAGAAGGCTACAAGCGTGATTTTCACTGAAATTTTGGCCACTCCGATGTTTCATGGTACGTTTCTTAGTAAGCTTGCTAAGTGTATGAGGTGAACTGTGTTGGTTTTTACGACGGCAAATAGTGTTGCATGATATTTCTTTACTTAGCGTGTGATTTTTCTGTTTTCTGATTCTGATGATCTGTTGTGGTGTGTGATCTTATTTGTTATGTTTCTACTATTTGATTTGTCGTCATGCCTGCTCTTTTCTTGTCTAGTGTTGTTAACTCTTTACTGCGTACATGTGATAGTTTTTCTCTTCATAAGCCGCCTATGAGTCAAAG
This sequence comes from Melampsora larici-populina 98AG31, assembly GCF_000204055.1. Taxonomy (NCBI): domain Eukaryota; kingdom Fungi; phylum Basidiomycota; class Pucciniomycetes; order Pucciniales; family Melampsoraceae; genus Melampsora; species Melampsora laricis-populina. Next base: position 233,864 of record NW_006768807.1, read on the forward strand.
GGTTTGATCCTCATTGATTCAAACCCTTTCTTCACCTTCACTCATCTACAATATCCTTACTTACAACGTAATTGCATTATCGTGAATGACTCATAGGTAAGCTCATTTCAGTCTAATAGTGTTTTCCTCTCTCTTATCTCTCATTTATTTACTGTTTGTGTGTATGTGTTTGTGCTCTGCGTGTTTTTCTGAGAAATAAATGTTATGATTGATTCAAACCCTTTCTTCACCTTCACTCATCTGCAATATCCTTACTTACGACATAATTGCATTATTGTGAATGACTCATAAACTGGTCATTTCTGAGTTGTGCCTTTTTGTCTTGAGTCTAACACCTTTGTGGCTTTCAGTGCACAGCTGATTTCTCGTGGGCCTCCGTCTGGAAATTGTAGATGGTGGAAGGGGTGCCACGCTCTCAATCCTGAGAGGTAAGCTTCTATGGTTGTTGGTTAAAGAGGAGTTTGAGATATTGCTGGAATGTCCAGATTTGGTGGAAGCTTGCAGATCTGAGCATGTGAAGAGGGGGAAAGGCGGCAAACCTACCCCTACAAAATCCCCTTCCAAGTCATCCACATCAAATCCTCACACCTCAAACCTTCACATCCACACCACCCTCATTTTAGTGATTTTCTTCCAAACTTCACCCACATCTACAGGTGGATTCCAGGGTCCACTTTTTGCCCTGATGGCTTTCATTCTTGAACCATTCCTCAGCTTCTATATTTGGATATACTTCATGATTTCAATCTGTTCATTTGTTTGCTGAATGTGCCTCACAGTGACACTCTGACAGGTAAGCGCCAGAAATAAAGACTCCATAAACTATCATGAGACTCAATTTATATTGAAAACAGAACAGGCACATAGAGATAAAAGAAAACAAGAAGAACACCTGCATAAGAATGATGAAATTGAAGAGACTTTTGACTCATAAATGATATAAACTTGACAAGCCCATCAAATATTAGCTTAGAGGCAGTTTCTTAGCACAAACAACAACAATCAATATGTGGAGAAAAACAGCACAATTGGTGTAAAACCATGGTAATCCAAGATTATCTTGAACATCAACATCTCATATCAATACCACCATTCACATATTTGATAACATAATCTCTAACATACATCACTATGACACCACAAAATCAAAACTAACCAACACAGAATTCCACACAGTGCCTGTGTGGACTGCCCCAGATTTTGGGAGATCCAACAATTACAAAGGCTTGCCTTTGTACACGTGAGGGCCCTCAACTTCCAGGGAACCCTCAAGGCTCCATAGACACAGTGCTATCAATCCATTTGATACCAAAAACCCATCAATATTTTCCCAAACAACAGCAGTCAAAACAGACAAATGTGGTGTAGTTGGGACATAGTTGTATGTTATTCACATCAAAAAGATGAATTCATGCTGATTTTTGTGATAAAAAAGAAAAGAAAATTGAGATAACCATAGCATTCTAAAATATCAACTAGCAAGGATGTATCAATCTTCTGTAACATTACAAAAAACCCTGCATATTACAGCGGGCAATATAAGCATTCAAATTACGGATAACAACATCTTTTAAATCACAGTATCTTTTTATATCATCAGCCTCAGAGGCAAAATCTTTGCGGATGCTCTCCCAATCTCCAATGCACTTGGTCTGTTTTCTGTTCAGGGGTTTTGTGCGTGTCTTTGGGTCTTTAAATTCATCCCACTTCAAAATAGCTTTCAATTTGACCAGTGATTCAAGATCAAGACCAGCATGAGTGCTAAGTAATATGTCACCCAGACTTAAACCTTTACCTTTGATTGATGGTGGAATATAAGCATCCAGAGCCTTTGGAACTGGTACCTTCAAGTGGTCAGCACGGTTTGCAAGGGCTTTGATACGTTCTTCCACAAGTTTTGCAATCCTTGAACCAGGCTTTGTTATATATGCCCTGGTACATTCCTGCAACCATGAACAATCTGACTTGAAATATTCTTCACCATCATAACCTGAAACTCTGCCATTCATAGCCTCTATCAATTCAACTGCATGGTATTGAATATCTTCCTTGTCTGTGTCATCCAACCATCCATCTTCATGGGATAAGCAAAGAGATTGGTCAAATGTGATAATTATAGGCAAATCAATCCCCTCCCTGATTGCACCACTGTCAATAATTGATTCAACAAGATCTGAACTATGATGAGACATCAGATTCAGTGTAACAATCCGCTTCTCCATCATCTCACCCAAAATTCCAAAAACCGTCTGAATCATATTTTCATCATGTTCCAGAACATAGTTCTTTCTATCAGAATAAGCTTGCCAATCATGGAGGGTTGCATCCCTGAAGGTTACAAACTCTTCATCAGGTTTAAGTGATTCTACAAAATTTTGAGCATACTTGGGTAGTGTATGCTTTTGATTCTTCCATTTCCAAACCATATATTTTTCCTTGAATTGTTCATCAAGACAAGCTACCCTCCTTATTCCTTCACGCCAAGGTTCAAAGTTGTTAGTAAAGTCTATACTTAGCTTATCCCAAACCCCAGATTCTGTGTATTTGAGTGACATCAGGTATTCAAATTCCATATCACCTAATATAATTGGCAAGTATGGAGTATTATTGCGTGATTTAAGGAAATGTCTTAGGAATTGGCTTTGGTCCACTTTGAAAAGCTCTTCCCTTGACATTTCAGATTGTTTTTTTGATGGTTTATGATCAGTGGAATCCAAGAATTCTGAATCAAAAAATGGTATGGAAGTGTGTTTTTGTATAGAAGTATTTTTCCCTTTCTTAGATTTGTGGCTTTTCTTCCCTTTTTTATTCTTTGCAGTCTTACTCCTTCTTTGACTAGCTTTTCCACTTTCACTCATTTCTTGTAGGTCATCTTGTTCAACTTCATCCACATCTGGTTCATCTTCCCCCTCATCTCCTTCTTGTTGTGCAGAGCTGACTTCAGCATTTGGATCTTCCTCAACATGATTTGCATTCTCTGTATCATTTCCCAAAGCTGTGTTGCCATTACTATGTGCTGTATCAACCACTGCATAGTCTGCCTTTTGTTTAATGAGTTTTTCTGTGTCTTCATTGTCTGGTTTATTTTCTGATGTATTTTTGATCTCTTGCTTTTGATCTGTCATTGGTGGGTTTGCCTTGAGGTCTTTGTCATCCAAAGCTTCATTGAAATCTTCCAAAGCTTTGAAGAAGTTCTTGTCATCAAGGACCTTATCATTCACTTTTTCTTCCTGAAACTTTGCTTTATAGGGGATCATGTTCATACCTTTTTTATATGACATACCTTTGTTTTTAGTCAGTTTCTCAGTGGATCTGTGGTATGCTTTCAGGGGTGACACTTCCAACCTCATTTTTCCTTGTTTAAATGAGTTGAGATTCTGTGAATGAATCTTTGTTGTAGTATTCATATCCCTACTACTTGATCCTCCAGAGAATTTGGGAGCTTTTGAATACACTTTACGGTCTCCTATATGGCCGCTTATCATCATGTTATTTTTGTTTGGAACCTCTTGTGCTGATATCCCTGAGAGTTGGTGTACCTTTTGATTCTTATTCTCATTGTCTCTGGGAATATTTACTTTTGAGGCTTTTGATTCTGTCTGAACATTCAAAATTGATGGAATATTTGGGGAACCCATATTGGATGGCACATCTTCTTCTGGATCACTTTTTGTCATAATATTACCTATTCCAACAAGAGATTCTGGTTAGATTGATTATACTCTCTTGAGACATTGATTCTTTGGACATTCATCTCACCATCAACTTTTTTTGAACTGCTAGAGGTCCTTCTTGGGCTTGCAGGATGAGCTTGTGCATGATGGTTTTTTAGATAATCTCCAGGTGGCTTTATCTTCACAATATCTTTGAACAGTAGGCCAGTTGCTTCTTGTTGCTGGTCAGATGATGACAATAGTTGTGGATGACTAGTATGACCCATCAATGCTTTTTCATTGATAGATGTTGGGCCAGCTTTCTCCCCAAGACTAACCATGGGTGTTGATTCTCAGTTACAAGAATTGAGTTATCAATGAACCAGACATGATTTTTGATCACTTACTTGTCTATATCATGTGGAAGGCTTCTTTGGCTCTTTAACTCTTGAGGAGCTGTGTGATATGTTTCTGGCTTTGCTATCTGTGGACCATTGTGATAAAGGGAGAAATACTTTACTTCTTTGGCTTCCTGAAGATTAGAACTTGTAGCAACTCCTGGGGTTGATGTGAATAATCCATCCATGATTCCAGGACTTGTCCATAGATTGTAGTCCCCTGATCTCAATGCCTCAAACTTCAAAGGGGTTTTTGTGACAGGTTTAAGATTTCCATGAATTTGACTGGCTGATGATATCAAATAAACCAAGACAAACATCTGATTGATATTGAAAATACCATAATTAAATCTTGAGGTGATCTTCTTCATGAGAATATGATGAGAGGAAGCCTTTTCAAAACTTGTCTATGATTTTGATATGTCTGGGCAAAGCTTGACTTATAAAAGAACAACCGGGAAGTATATAACACCAGGAAGATCATCAATCAAACACCGCAGCATGTAATTACAAATCTTGATTCACAGTTTTGAAACCAGTCAGGCAACTCACAGTCAACTCATTTGAAGGTTTGTGACAGTCAATATAACCAGTCATACATTTGATGGTCAATTGAAATGCAGTTACATATTGATACAAAACATCAACTGAGTGAGATGGCTATGTTTTCAGGCCTAGAAACTGGAGAGCAAGTAAAACAGATCTGTCAATTCTTTAAGGCATGCACAAAAATGAATCAAAGCAGAGCATAAATTCAGATCTGATGATGTAACATCTATCAGGAAGAAATCAGCACATTTCTTGTTTTGTACTCTAATTTGGGATATAGGCAAACTCCTATAGGAAATATCGTATGAGTATGATGATCAATGAGAACAGCAGAATGACATAATTCAAGTGGTTGAGATACTTTGATGTAGAGTGAGGATTTGGAGAGCCATAACTAGGTGATAGTCAGAGAGATGGATCTGCCAAGGAGTGCTTTGGCTGAACTGTGGTTCAAAGCCTATCAGCAAGTTGGATGAATATATAGTTTTTGAGGTGAACAAACACCAGATGCACAGAAGCACAAATTCTTGGTTAGGTCTGATGAATATGTGAGGCTTCAATCTCTTAACAAGAAGTGATATGATTTGAGGGACTCTTGGGGCAAGGCTTTGGCTTATATTTTCCTTGATGCAGGCTCTTCAGGTACCCCAGTCAGAATCACACTAGGGCAACCTGATATGCCATAGCTTGGGCAATCACATACTTTTTTGAGTTCTTCTCTTAATGTATGTGGATTACAACTTTTGATATGTCATAAGCCTGAGTGATAAGATTTGAAAATACCAAAAATGTAACAGGAAGCTTATTTCGAGGGCCTTGAAGTGAAAGTCATGTTCAAAAGTCTTCCTGGAACTGCCCCTTTTGGTGGTAGCTAACATCAATAGGTTTGAATGGATTTTTGGTGATTCTTACTTGACACCCATGCGGCAAGATCCTGGGAAATGGTGCAGGCAATACCTCAATGCACACTTTTGGAAACAACTTAGAATCACCGAGTCATTAATAAATTATTATCAAATTGTAAGTTTGGGACTTTGTTTTGGTTCATAATCGTAACTCACCGTCCCTGTCGACGGCAAAGGAAGAAGATTTGTCCCGACTCCGGCAGGGACTTGATCAAATCCTGGGCACTGTACTTTGAAAGCACAGTCTCGACTTTTCAGCCAAAAAAAGGTTCAATAACTTGCAACGGTGTGATACATACATGGTTGGAGACCCCAGATTTCCATCTCAAAAGCTTTAGTAAGCACAACTCGTATTTGAGCACGCAGTTCAAATGACAATCCAAAGCAAAAAAACCAAACAATCACCGAATTCGATTTTGACATGGTTCTTTGATATTTGGTAGAAATCCCAATCTTAACAAGGTCCCACGCTGTCTATCGGCTTTGTCAACTTCAGGAGAAATCACGAAATCAAGATTACTGTAAGGGCTCAGGTCCAGGGTCATGTTAAGCATAGCTTAACTTAGTTGGCACGTTGGATTTAGGTAAGAGTGATAAAACTACGTTAATAATTCGATAAGGAAACAATAACTAATTCTTCTACAACATTCTTATATACACAATATTGTAACTTCTATTCTAACATTTTCATCTCCATCACAACATAATTCAAATCCGTATTACACAATTCTTTTCTACTTATTTGAATTCGATATTTCTCTATCTCTTTACATAATATTCTTTTACATATTTCAAATCATTACAATAATAATCACCGTCTACCCTCATAACATTCCTAAAGCCGCTTGATAACCCATAGAAAATCTTGAATCTAACAAAGATGAAGGTACTGGAAATTGCGGATATTTCGCATGAAAATTTAAAATAAAAAGATCCAAATCTGATGAAATATCCGGTAATGAGATCCATGTATCATCCGAAACGGGTCGTCCTAGCCATCTTATCAGATATTCTGGAGGTGATTTATTCTTCTTCCTATAATCTAAAATTCCCGAAACATGTCGCCAATCATGCGTAGGAGCCACTAAATTCGATTTTTCTTTTTGAGGTAATGTATTTTTTCTGCCACCTATATCTGGAGCAAAATAAGGAGAGATGAGAGAAATATTGAACACTGGATGTAGTCTTGAATAAGTACTTCCCAGATTTAGTCTAACTGCGTTTGATCCTATCATTTCAACAACTGCAAAAGGGCCAATCTTTTTGAAGTCTAATTTCGATGAAGGACGCGCTGATGTAATGTTCTGTCTTGATAACCACACAAGATCTCCAGGTTCATAAACTGCTGCTGGTCGTCTATGTTTATTATACATCTCTGCTTGAGCGTCTTTTGCATGTTTCAATGATATCAAAAGGTTTAATTGAAGTGCTTCAAGATGTTCAATAAACTTGTCCGCGTGCGGTACCCTGGAGAACTCAGTGAAACTATTTGCGCGAGGATGAAATCCTTGCCAAGAAAAAAAAGGTGTTAATTTAGTAGAAGATGAAGTTGTATTATTGAAACAGAATTCTGCCATGGGGAGTAACTCGACCCAATCATCTTGACGATAACTGATGAAATGTCTTAAATATGTTTCCAAAGTTTGATTCGTACGTTCAGTTTGTCCATTCGGTTGAGGATGGAAAGCTGTCGAAGGTGCTGGCTGAATCCTTAGCTGTCTTTGCACAGCAGTCCAGAATGCACAAACAAAAGTTGATCCTCTATCTGATACGATTTTATCAGGATAGCCGTGATAACGAAAGAATTGAGAAACAAAAAGAGATGCTAATTGCGGCGCTGACATTGATTCCCTACACGGGATAAAGTGAGCTCCTTTAGAGAAATGATCCGTTATAACCAAAATAGAATCACAGCCTGAGGAAAGAGGTAATTTTACGATGAAATCAACACCAATCGTACTCCATGGTCGATCAGGTATTTTAGAAGGTATCAATTGTCCTTGCGCCGCCTGAGTGCTACGCTTCGCACGTTGACAAGAGTCACAACTTTTAACAAAGTCGATGACATCTTTCCGCAAGGTTTTCCACGCAAAGGTTCGTGTTATAGCGCTTATCATATGAGCTACACCTGGATGACCCATGGAGGCAGAATCGTGAAAAGATGAAAGAATCAACTGTCGAAGAGGTAGAGGAACAAAGAGACAATCGCGAAACCACCACAATCCCCCTCTAAACGAAAAAAGAGGAGGAGGAGAAGAACCATCAAGACCTTCGTAATTCTTATACGAATTTGTTAAAAGATCTCGAGTGGCCTGTGACGGAATGATAAAGGAGGTATCGATTGAACACACGGAGACGCCATTTTTTACCATATATGGTTTTAATAGCGTCATCCTGTTTACATCCGAAGACATCGGTTCATAATCAGGACGTCTTGATAGTGGATCTGCCGGATTGATTTTCCCAGGTGTGTGTAAAATCTGAAAGTTAAAAGAGCTAAGATAGGATGCCCAACGAGCCTGTCGTGGGGTTAATTTCTGTGATGTCATGAAATAGCGTAGATTTGCATGATCAGAGAAAACCGTTACTGCCGTCGGCGTCCCGGTCAGCCAAGCTCTCCATTCCTCAAAAGCTTCGACAATGACTCCTAGTTCTTGATCATGAACTTGCCAATTGCGCTCAGCCGGGGTAAGTTTACGAGAGTAAAAGGAAACAGGTAATAGATTACCATCCTTGTCCGGTTGCGACAATATGGCAGCCATCGCAAATCCAGAACAATCGGCCTGCAATGCTCTAGGTTTATCGAAATCAAAATGAGAGAGAAGAGGAGCTGTAGTAAAAGAATTCAACAAAGATTTAAAAGCAAGATAACACTCAGACCTAGTTAAGCCATTAACCACGTCAACATTCTTCTGAGTTAAAGCCGTAAGCGGAGCGGAAATAGATGAAAATTGATGAATGAAACGTCTGTAAAAATTCGTAAAACCTAAGAACCGATACAATTGCTTAGCATTAACTGGATATGGCCAATCAGCAATGGTACTTAATTTCTTGGGATCCATTCGTAATCCTTCTTGCGAGATTACAAAACCCAAAAAGGTAACCTCAGACTGATAAAATTGACATTTGTCCAAAGAAACATTGAGCTTATGTTGTTGTAATCTTGCTAAAATGCAACCCTGGGCCAGCAACGCAGGTGTTGCGTGTTGCGCTGCGCCTGCGTTGCGGTTTTTCTGACCGCAGCGCAACATAGAATCAAATTCTAGGTTGCGGCCTGACCCGCAGCGCACCATCATTTGTCAAATCGATGGATTTTTTGGGCCGCAACAACATTTGTTGCGTTGCTGCCCAAAAAAAATCACAGTTCGGCGTTTTTTTGGCGCTGTTGCGCCTGTTGCGTTGCGCGACGGTCAAGGCGCCGCGCAACCTGACCTCACCTTTTGTTGTTGCGGTACTTACCGCAGCGCAGCATGTAATGCAGGTTTGTGCTGCGTGTTGCGGAGCAACGCACCAAAAAACACTCGTGTTGCGGTGCGTTGCGTTGCTGGCACAGGGTTGTAAAATGGCTGCAATATGAGCTTCATGTTCCTCACGAGTTTTCGAAAAAATTAAAATATCATCAATATAAACAAAACATGAAATACCTAAATATTCAGACAAAACGGAATGAATGAATCTCTGAAAACATGCTGGACCATTTGCCAATCCAAACGGCATAACCAGACACTCAAAAAGTCCCCATGGAGTCCTGAAAGCAGTCTTCCACTCATCTCCCTCCTTAATTCAAATAAAATTGAAAGCTGACTTTAAGTCTAATTTAGTAAAAAATTTACATCCTGAAACTCTAGTTAACAAATCACCCAACAATGGAATTGGAAAACTATCACGAATTGTCATGGAATTAAGAGATCTATAATCAACACAAGGCCTATTCTTTTTTCCAGGTACTTTAACAAAAAATATTGGCGAAGCAGCAGAAGATGAAGAAGGACGAATATTTCCTTTAAGTAATTGTCCATCAATCCAATCCTTCAATTCTCCTTCCTCCATCCTAGAAAGCAAATAAGAACCCCCATACGTCGGTACCGCACCCTCTTTGAGACGAATGCTCATATCAAAAGAATCCCAGTGAGGTGGTAAAGATGAAACCCCCTGTGGTTTAAACACGTCAGCAAACTTGCGAAACTCTTCAGGAATTAGAAGAAAGTCCGGATCCAATGAAGCTGAGGGTATGATAGTCGAGTTGAGAGAAGACGAAATTGATGAAAAAGATAGAATTGATGATTCACCAGTTACAGAAATTCTGTTAGATAAAACAGGAGATTCCAAACGTAACAATGGACCGCTACCCCCGACCCATCCGTGATGCATTCGCAACCAATCCATACCCAAAATCACATCATAACCTCCCAACACAGTCACATCTAACGAAATGTCAGAATCAAAAAGTTGACTAGAATTGTCCAAAATCGATAAACCTCCTCTCCAAAAATGAGTAACAAGACCGTCTTTTCCCGCAGAACCATCAAATGTCACACAATTTAAAGGAAAAGGACGAAGTTGTAAAGGAAATTTATGCGACTTCACGAAATTTTTATCCAAAAAACTTCCCGATGCTCCTGAGTCCACCAATGCCTTAGCTTTGAAAGATTTTCCCTCGACTTTCAAAATAACTGAAAGAATCAATCGAGTATCGATGGGTGATGAATTGTTAAAAGTAATGGCGGAGACAGAAGAAGTGGGAACCTTGGGAGTGACATCATCCACAATCCCATCGTCTGTGGGGTCAAACATAGGCTTTGAATCAAAAACTTCCTCTTGTCCATCATCATAATAGGTGGGCTGACTTATGTTCTGATACTCAGAAAACAAAGCGGACACCTGCTGAACCGGATCCGGTGCAGGTAAGGGAACAGTCAGTCGGCGGGACCATAGGTCGAGTCGGTTGAGGATGAGCCGCACCAGAAAAAGGCTGCCGTCCATACTGAAAAGGTGGAAGCATATGCGGATGAAGGTGATTCGAAGCCATGTGAGGTGGTGGATTATAAAATTGATGGTGAAGAGGAACTTGATGAAAGGCTGAGTTGACATCCACAAAATTCAACGGCGTAACCGGAGCTTGATGATGATTGACATGAGAGTAAGGATGTGACGAATTTCTGGCCGTAACCGCTGCCACCGAAGATGATTGTGACTGGAGTCGAGCGATAAAAAGCTCGATATCACGAGTCGAAGATGGAGGAGAATTCGGGCAACCTATGCTTTTTCCATCTTTCTTGTGAGTATGATCATAAGGCTTTAAACAACGGTGACACATCACATTAGAATGACAGAAATTTTGAAAGAAAGACCAAGAGATGCCAGCCGGAAGAGGTGGAAAAGTCTTCTTAGCATTCGCATTGATAGCATGGATGTCGATATCCATGGCATTAGGGTCACGAGGAACGTTAACCACTACAGGGGAAGAGGAAGCCTTTTGCATGGGCTGAGATGAACCGTAAGTCGCCCTATGCACACCTATATTGTGTAACTGTTCTGCAGCCAAAGCAGCTAACTCTTGTCGAGCCTCCAAAGTAGCGCATTTCTTCCAATCCGGTAAATGCAAAGCATGCTCTCTAAGATCACTCCGTAATCCTCTACTAAACATATCTTTTAAAACAATTTCTGAAATCTGAAGTTGAAAAGCGATAGCGTTAAATTTAGAAATGTATTGACCAATAGGTGTCTTTCCTTGTCGCAATCCTTGAAGTTCGATAAACAGAGTATCTTCCGCGAATTTGTCACCAAACTTATCAAAGATGGCTTTAAAAAAAGCTGATAAAGATTGTAGTTGTTCAATCTCAAAAGGAGGCGAAACCGCTGAAAAATCATCACGAGTTCCATTCTTGCGATCGTTCAATCGAAGTAAGCTCAGCCACCAATCGTGCGCACTTGAAGCCAATGGAAAATGCCGCGCAACCCAGATGACCTTGCGATCCTCGTTTGAAAAACATGAAGCCGTTGAAACAAGGTAATCCCGTACCGTAGTGATAAAACCAATGACTTTCCGAGAATCTCCCTCAAAAGTTAATGCCGGAATCGAAGGAGGTTCTACAGGAGCAACCGGGATAGATGACGCAGCGAGATTCACAGAAGCCGGTAAAGAGGAAAAACGATGATTTAAAACATTCATCAAATCATTCTTCACAACATTTAAACCCGCATCTACTTTAGAACGTAGTTCAGCTTCAAAAGTAGAGATCGAGACTGCCGCATTAAATTTAACACTGAATTCAGCACGAATTTGATTTAAAATATCATCTTTGGCCGACGCAATATGAGCGGAAATTAAACCATTGATTTTTTCAGAAGCCTCCGAATTGCGAGCATCAATTTTTTTTGTTGATAAGACCATCAATTTTAGCATCAGTTTCACCATTTTGAGTTTCAAACCGATCATGGATAACGTTGTTGACAGAAGTATTGAAAGACGCCAATCGTGGCTCCAAATAACGCGTTACAAAAAGATGTTCCTCATTGGAGAGAACATAGAGTCCTTCATGTGACACGCCTTCAGCGTTCGAAGCAGTATTACGACGAGGTAATGACATTATCAAGATTATTAAAAGAGTTTTCGATGTAAGGAGATAGTTGAGTTTAAGAATAACTATAAGTAAAGCTGAAACTTGATGGATAATAGAATTAATCCTATAGGAAGAGAAACGAAATGATGAAAAAGGTCGTAGACTAATTGTACTATGAAAAAATGATAAAAAGCGTGCAAATGCGATGATGACGTAGTAAATTCCCCATATGAAAATTGGGGTACCACAATTTAATGTAAATAATATCGAAGTTCGGAAAACCTGATAAAATCTTAGTTTTGAATAAAAACAGATGAAATTTAAAGTTTTAATGAGAAAATAGAAAAATATAGTCAGAATTTTAAAAGACATAACATAATCAACAAAAAAAAGAAGTATAAACGATAAAGTAACTTTTAAAATTATATCTTCGAAAACATAACAACCAGCAATAATTATTATCACAGAAAAACTAAACATAAAACTTAACGCAACATAGAAAGAAAAAATAAAAAAGGAAAAAAATAAAGATCGAATTATACTGTAAGGGCTCAGGTCCAGGGTCATGTTAAGCATAGCTTAACTTAGTTGGCACGTTGGATTTAGGTAAGAGTGATAAAACTACGTTAATAATTCGATAAGGAAACAATAACTAATTCTTCTACAACATTCTTAGAGCATCCACTATCATGATGGTGATTTATCGTAAGTTTTGCGTTCCTGACCGCGAAATTTAATCACGCGTGTTTTACCTAAGTTGGTAACCGCATGAAATCCACTACGGATTGATGTAATGTCTGATTTAACTACGATAAATCACTGTGAATCAACCAGATCCACAGTGGTTTGATTTTGCGATGATTTATCATATCTTTCTCACAAATCCCATCCAAAAAACCATCCATCAGATGCCCACTACAAGTTCCTTGAAGAGACACATCGACTGTCTTTTGAAGTCTTCAAACCACAATGATGAGGAACATCAAGAATTTGAGCAACTTGTCTAGAAATCTTGTTTTATAGGCTTCACACACCACCTTCACCATTTCAGACTCAATTCCAAACAGATTGAGCTCGAGCTCAGCCTACTCAGCAATTGACTATTGTGCACCTCAATTCTTAAGGTGTCTCGCAAAAGATTAAGATATAGGGTGATGTTGTGATTGAAATCGATTCAATTCAAAGTGCAATGTTCCGAGATGTGATATCTCGAAGTTGAGATTTGAGGATGAAGTTTGAAATTTGAAGTTCGAAAGTGAGGTTTTGATGTTTGAAGTTTGAGAAATGAAGTTTCATATGCAGTTTGAAGTTTTGGGAACAGTAGTTTCGACTTGATTTCCTACGATAAATCAAGTCGTAGGCTTGCGTAGATTTGAACACACGGAGAGCAAGATTTGATGCAGTCGTACGGACCGCAAGTCTAAAACAGGTCCATAGTGGACCTGTGTATAATTTAGCGTTAAAGTTACGATAAATCACTTGGTTACCGCACCCATAGTGGATGCTCTTATATACACAATATTGTAACTTCTATTCTAACATTTTCATCTCCATCACAACATAATTCAAATCCGTATTACACAATTCTTTTCTACTTATTTGAATTTGATATTTCTCTATCTCTTTACATAATATTCTTTTACATATTTCAAATCATTACAATTACACAAAAGAAAGATACATACATATGATGTAATACCTGCGTTCTTTATCTGAAATCTCGCATGACATCAATCCAAGATGAACCTGAAGCCGCAAGCGCCACCGGTATCTTCAGCTGGTACGAACCGCTCAACAAAACAAATATCGTCATGAGGACTTCGCAATTGGTTCTTTGATCGCTTTAAGTTGTCATCTCATCCTACATGGACAGCTTACGTCATGAAGTATATCAACCTGATCTGAGTTGGTGCATTGTGATTTGATCAAAGATGACGGTCAAATAAGTAAATCTGGGACTGCAAAAGAATCTCGACAGCATCATCAAATTTGCAAAAAAACCCAGGGTGGGCTTGAATGATAGCTTTGGTTTTGTTTAGACCAAATGTTTCAACTATGAGTCCAACAGGGTTGATCATAGTCTGAGCTTCAAGGTGAAATTGTTTTTCTCATTTTTGTGCGATTCTTGACATTAAATGAAATGATGTGTTGACAAGTGAAATATATAAAGGAAGTATGTCTGAGTTTAATGGTCTTCATGGATAAACCAATTCTTCGGTCGGAATGGACTTGAGGTTTGTTTGAAATCTTTCAGGAATCAGAATAACCCATGTGCGATTCGAAACCCTAGTTGACAAGGAATATTTATGACTACATATGTATGTACAGCCGTTCCAACAATTAACGGCAGAATTCTTTGATGGTGTGTCGCTCTCGAGGTTAAATCTAGAGAGGTCAAAACTGGATTAAACCCAGTTTTGCACGCAAATGAACAAGGAGGCCTGGGAGACCTGTCACTTTGAGCCGGCTTTAACTAGTTTTTGACTTTTAGATTAAATTCCAATGCAACACACCGATGAAGAATTCTGCCGTTAATTGTTGGAACGGCTGTATGTAGGTCGGTGAACATGTGTAAATGATCGAGCTGGAAGTCAGGGTTAGGGTTACGTGACGCTTTTGTGGTTTTGTTTTTATTGAGATATTTGATCTAGCATCTGATGAAGCTTTTGTGCACCATATGGTTGGGGTTCTTCATCTTGAGTTGGTTCTTTTTGTGGCTGTTGAGCCAATGGAGTTTAAGAGTGGCAGTAAGATGGGAATACAAAGAAGCTTTTGTTGTGTATGTAGATGGGTGAATCGATCAAAACACTTTCATAAAAGACTCCGTAGTCAAATTATGTAAAACCCACCCTGACCCACTCCCACCAGTTTTACAAAATTTCTAATCTTGTCATCGCTCACCGGTGCTTTTCAGTTGAAAAAATCCAGTTTAAGAAATACCCCACAGATTTAAGTTTTGTACTTCGATTGTTTTAGAAAAACTCAGCTTCTTTCTTATCATCGTTAACTTTCATTCGACTTCAATCGAAAAGTAAAAAAATAAAATAAACTCAAATCCCCTTTCAAAATTCAAAAACAAAATAAGAACACTGGATCGTTCTGTTCTTGTACTTTTATTCTTCTTTTCTATCGTCGGATCCAAGTTATGACGAAAGTGATTTGATAAATCAAACCGAGCTTAATTTCTTAATCGCAAACTTCCTTCACATACAAGACCCTTTATCAAGCTTTCTTCTCGATCGATCGAACAGTTTTCAATCAGCTCGTCCAGAAACGCCAAGATTGAGGTTGCAAAATAGAACATACCTTACCTGGATACCAACCAATCGATTGAAACACGATCAGATTGTAGCATACAACTTGGGATTAATCCATTACCGAATTCGAACTCATCCTTTCTTGACTCAATCCTTGGGTATCTTGTACTCTTGAACTGTTGTTGTATTCGATTGGTGTACTGTTTAAGCTTGTATTGTGTATTTCTTTTGAGGACCTTGTGTACCAGAAACCATCACCCTCATCTTCCCTCTTTCGACACCTTCAACCAGATTTGACCATCTCTTGGTCACTTCAACTCCTGCCCTCCGTAGTGCAATCGTCTCTATAGTATACCGTAATTATTATTTGATATCTACCGCCGCCTCCGCCACCATCCACATCATCACGGGTGTCTCTATCTACATCTTGATCTGTTTATTCAACTCTTACCTCTTTCGGGTTCCTGTACTACAAGGACGTACAAATAGATCAATATCCTCCTCAATCTCACCACCAATCTTCTTGGGCCTCGAGCGCATCCGGAATTGTAGTTTTGTTTTTGTATTGTCGTAATTGTACCATCATCTCAACTACGACCACCGAACCACACAAGTCCACACAACACCATCAACCCACGGACCATCAACCTATCCTCTCCGCCGTTCCCGGTCGTTCTAAATCACTCATCAGGCTGGTTCATCACGCCGTTCGGGTCAAGGCTGAAGTGAGTGCAATCTTGTACATTTCTCAAGTATCAAACATTTCACCCTTCAATTTCAATCCCAACCCCTGTATCTATTTATCTCTTGGTCTGTGTTCATTCTCATTCAATTACCCTTCAACTATACACATTTGTATCTTTTTCTTTCTTGAGCGACTCGACAAGTTTGATTTACTGAAGTCGTAAGTAAAACTCTTGACTTGCTCTTTGAACATCACCCATCATTTTAACGATTCATCATCGCGACCTATATATAATTGATATATATATATACAGATATAAATTCCGTAAAACTAAACCAAAAATCTGAAGCCTCCTTGAGCACGATATCCTCCTCTCTTGGTGGTCAGGTGGTCATAGTTCCCTCGTCAGATTTAATCCAACTTTGAGCTTCCTAATTCCAATAATCCGTCAGCTCAGCCTCTCTCTCACACTTATACACACTCTCCGTTCTGTGTTGGTCGACTTAAGTGTGTCTTCGAGTCATACACCGGCTCTTACCGGTTTCTTCTTTCTGCTTCCTCCAGCTTGAGCTCCACCCATCGGTACATTGTATCGCTTGCTTTAGTTTTAGGCTCAGCTTCATATCTGTATTTCTTCACCAGTTTCTTCACACCATTATTTACTTCAATAACTGACTCTGAGCCCTACACCTTTTCTCACATCCAGCACCATTCAGTTTGATTCAATCGCTTGGTCTGAGCACCTCCTTACTTATTCAGCAACCCCCTCCAAACACCAGCTTCCTCAACCAATCCACGTGAAGCCACCAAGGAGTAATTTGAGTCAAAAAGTCAAAAAAGTACTTACACACGTACCACCAAGCACCACCAAGCACCACCCACAACCTCCCCCACACTGGCATCAAAAAAACTTTGACAAAAACTGTACAGTACGTTTTTTTCGCATCTCTCTCTCTGTAGTCATCCTTCGATGACCTTGGTATCTCAAGCCATCGTTTAGCTTTTGAGCATTTCTCATCCATACGACGTCGCTTTTTACACCTTCCTGTTCTATCGGCCTACGCGTGCTAATTTTGCTTTTTTAAAAAACAAACCCCTGTCTCACCAGCCGAGATTCCAGTCGTCATCCCTTTCCTCCAAAGTTTCCTCATCGACAATCAATCGCCCTTGCTTACAGGTAAGTCATACCCGACCCTCTTGCAACTTATTATATAAACCCTTGAGACCGACTTCTTGCTTTCCCTGCTTCCCTTTCCCCTTTTCGTCATTACAACCTGTGAAACGTTCATTTCGGTAATCCGCGTCAAAACGAAATCTTACCAATGCGACCATTCGTGTACTGCTGTATTTTTTTTCAGCTCCTCAAAAGAATTTCAAGCTTCATTCAAGTCTGTCCTTACTTCATCATCCAACACCAACGTTCAAGATTACTTTCAACCGACATCTTCAATGACGATGAGTAAGAATACACTCCTTCAACAACAACAACTTTCTGCCTCACCATCATCAGGAGACCTCTCCGCTTCCATCGATACTCTTCCTCCAAGGCGCGGTCAAGATTTATTCGGGGTAGGTGGAATTCCCATTGGCAGATCTGGTCCAACGGGACATCAACACAGTCGTACCAAGAGCAAGACCGATTTTCTTGATCTAGCGGATTCGGTGGGTTGCATTACTATTTCACGTTTTCTCACAGCCTGGTCGGCCCACACATGACTGAACCAACATATCTCCATTTTTGCATCTTGATTCCAACCGAATTCTATTCACTCGCTGCCACAGAGCACCAGACTGAGTAATTCGCCTGAAGTTAACGCTGTAAGCTAGCTATACTGCTATCCGAAGCTCTTACCTCTCCAGTCATATTGCATCGACTCTGACCTTGCACTTTGAATGTTTTATATTTCGCCTCTCACAGCGCCTGGAACAAAAACGAGCCGAGCATGAAAGGCAGAAAGCGGAGCAGAAGCGAGTGTTTGCAGCTCAGGTTGGCCTTTTTTACTGTCGCTCAAGTGTGGGATGTTGGCTCACGACTGCTTGTTTAATGTATCAGATGAGAGCTTTGGAAGCGCAACACGAATCGGAAGAACGTGAATTGATGGGCGTCCCTGCATCGGCTCCAACTACTCCCCCTAGATCTGATGGTGACTCAGAGCGGGTCGGAATACGGGATATGGATGATCATCGTAATCATCGTCAGTTGAACCAGTATGGTAACATTGGTGTGGTTAAAACGAGTGCATTTCGAGAATTTGCCAACAATTCTAAGAGTGTACCTGCCAGTCGTCGTCACTCTGGCCAAGAAGAAGACTTATTGGGACTTGATAAGCTTAATCTTGGTGGACTGGGAAACTCTCTGGCAGCGTAAGTTTGACTTTGAGATTACTGGCAACTATTCGACAGCTAATGGAAATTCCTGCGTGCCTCTTTAGACCTTTTTCGAAGAACGCGAACCGACATTCGCACAAACTCCCTAATGCCAACCATGAAACCCCCTCGGTCACCTCATTCTTGTTTGATGATGAGCTGGAATCGGATCTACAACGTCAGTTCAAGCAACATTGTTTTGAAGGAATCCATTGTCACCGGATTGTCAGCTCTGACATCTTCCCGGATGTTTTTACAGATTCGACCTTCGGCGGTAAATATTTACAGATGAACACTGATGATGACAAGTTCCCCATCTTGGTACGCCGAGATAGTTTCCCCGGCATGGTACGTTCCTCCGCGTTATTGATCTGCAGTTACCAGTTCGATTACTGACGTTCTCATCTCTACAGCTCTCTGCATCTTCCGCTGCGCTTGACCTCGCACCACTCGCCCAAACTCCACCGCGGCACTCCAACCTCATGAGACCTACCCCCACATCTCGTGGTGGCGAATGGTCACCATTCGACTCGCCCAACACCTACCGCCCTCTGCCACACTCGCAGTTGATTGAAGGTGATCGAAGCCGGCTTGGAACCCAGACACAAGTTCCCACCCCTGTTTCCTTCCACACCGATACTCGAGCCTCGCCAGTATCTGACCGTGGCGCATCCCCTCGGCTCACTAGAGTGGTTCACATGAATGGCTCTACCACTGCCCGGACACCCTCCAGTCTGTCAGGCCCCAACACAACTGCCAACGGGGGTAGCACGTCAAGTCATGGAACCACTGCAGTCCTCAATTCGAGCAGTAGTCTCACCTCGCCCCAAAACGAAAAGAAATCGAATTCCTTCCTTCCACCAAGGTCACCTGTCGATATGCAATCTGTGCTTGGCAAAGGCTACCCCTCTGGAGAGTTCAACTCGCTTCGATCCCCACTTCCGACGATTGGTTCAAATAACTTGCGAGAATCAAGTAATTTTGGAGTCACCCCCTATGGACTGAATGGATCGAGAGCTTTGGATTCGAATTTTGGTCAATATGGTGGCTCAGCTGGATTGAATAGCAGTATCGGATCTGGTGGACTGGGTGGTTTTGGTGGGTTTGAAAGTTCGGACGGATACGGTGGAGTTTTAGGTGCCAATGGAACCAATGCGCAGATGCTATTGAACAAGGCCCGCGCTCGTGATCCTGAGACGAACAGGTTTGCGAACATTCGCCTAGAGGACATGCAAGGGGATATGTTTGGCCTTTGTAAAGTAAGACCTACCTCTCATCATCCGATAAATGCTCTGCTTATCTGTTTCTCAACCACAGGATCAACACGGATGTCGATTCCTACAAAAGAAGTTGGAGGAAGGAGAGCCCACGCATCGTGACATGATCTTTGCCGAGATCTATCCTCATTTTGGAGAACTCATGACAGGTAGATATACCCTCATCATGTTTTGTTGCTCAGTGACCAGCCTTGCTGATCTCATTTGCTCTTTCAACAGACGCTTTTGGGAATTACCTATCACAGAAACTTCTTGAATATAGTACTGATGAACAACGAGACCTTTTGATTGAATCGATCAGCGGTGAACTGGTATCAATTTCCTTGAACATGCATGGCACAAGGGCCGTACAGAAGATGATCGACTTTTTGTCAACTCAACGTCAAGTTCAGAGTCTCATCATTGCTCTGAATCTCAACGTCGTCACTTTAATCAAAGACTTGAACGGAAACCACGTCATCCAAAAGTGTTTAAATCACCTACCACCAGAAGACAATCAATTCATTTACAACGCTGTTGCCGCAAATTGCATTGAAGTTGCCACTCATCGACATGGTTGTTGTGTGCTCCAAAGGTGCATTGACCATGCTTCGGAATCACAAAGGATACAACTTGTAACGGAAATTACCTACAACTCGCTGAGCTTGGTACAAGATCCATTCGTGAGTTGTCAATAATACCTCTATAAACCTAGGAGTCACGTTTGACTCTGACTTGTTTCTTGTTTCTGCAGGGCAATTACGTGGTTCAATACGTGCTCGATCTGAATGACAGTCGTTTCATTGAGGCCATCGTCCGTCAATTCTTGGGTAACGTTTGCGCACTGTCGATGCAAAAGTTCAGTAGCAACGTGGTTGAGAAGGTGCGTTTTCAAACCTTGCGATGTGGCTTGGTCACCAATACTGATATCCTTTTCAATGAATTTGATAGTGTATCCGAGTTTCAGATCCGGCCGGACGTCGGGCATTAGTCGAAGAGTTATCTGGCCGTCAGCGGTTAGAAAGGTTGTTGAGAGACAGCTTGTAAGGCTCGACTTTCCTTCTTGAGATCTGGTGTTGCGTGCAATGTGGGCGCCCGAAAAGCTGACTTGGAACGCCGACTTGATTTTGAAGTGCCAACTATGTCGTACAAACTGCTCTAGACTACTCTGATCCTGCCCAACGAGCTCAGCTAGTTGATAACATCCGCCCTATCTTACGTAAGCTTTTTTCGATCCCACTTATTTATTTCTTCGCCTTTGAGCTAACTTTGAACACCCCGCTTGTTAGCTATGATTCGAAACACACCTTATGGGAAGCGTATTCAAAGCAAGATCCAACGTGAAAGTATGGATCCGCTTCGTGGTGGTGGACCTGGATTCCATCCATCGATGGTGGCTGGTGGTGGTTACTTTATGGCACCGCCTCATATGGCTTCTTCAGCTCATCATCCCCATCATCATCACGTCCCAGCAATGCTCGATACTCGATCGTTCTCTGGCGCTGGCTCCTCGCATCAACTTCTATCAGCCCATCATCAACCCAATGCACAGGGCAATCAATCCGGATTTCCTACCCCATGGGCTGTAGCAACTAGTCCGGTTTATGGCTCACTTTCGCTCAATCATGAGCATCCTCAAGCATCAAACTATGCACCGTTTATGTAATACTCGCTTCATTCGAGAAGAAAATCTTGCACTACTTACGCATCTAAAAATCGATATGCTCGCTCATTGACTTCTTTCTACGTCAATGCTAATATTGTACAAATCTTGCATGAAGCTTGAGACTCGATTCGAACGATGATTAAAAAAACACCAAAAAAAATTGAATTCACCTACACAATCGACAGTTCATCACGGATGGATGTGTATTATGGAGGTTTGGGAATTGGGAGAGAATTGCTCAAATATAAATTTGGAAGAAAAAAGAGAAGAAAAATGCTCATATACCCCTCACTCTTTTTTGTCTTTTTCTACAAAATAAAAAAAACACAAAACCTCATAACTTAGACGCATACACAACTAAGCTGAGCGAAACTTTTTTTTGTTTTCTTGATTGAGGTAAGATCTTGTTTAATGATTGGATTTTGATGTTATAACATGAGAGAAAGAGAAAAGGGAGACCATCGAAATCAAAAGTGTGTATTGGGTTAACGGTTTTTGTTTGTTCTGTTCTTTTGATGTTTACTTTTCTACTCCCCCCCAAAAAAAAGGTTTTACTTTTCTTCTCATTCTTCTTCACATGTCTGTGTGTTGCGTTTTATATGATCTGATCTGTTCTTTTTCATTTTTTCTTTTCTCGTATACTACTGTTGTTGTTGATGATCGAATGATGTTGTTGTTTGAGATATATTACCCAGAGAGAAGAAAAAAATGATCTTTTTTAATGTTTGTTGCCTTTTTTTTACTTTTTCAAAACCAAAACAAAAATATACAATCCCTTTCTACCTTCAATTCTATACAAACCCAATACGAAGTGGTTTATACGAAATGGAGGAAGTTAAGAGGGAAAAAAAAAGAAACCTTTATAGAACAAAATCTTTTGTACTTGAAAAAATCAACTTTTTGTGTTACAATTATTATGTTGTATAGGATTTTTTTTGTTTTAGTTGTGTTTGTGTGTTTTTGGTACTTTTATAATAAGAAAAATCTTGAAGTTGTGCAAAAAAAAGAATCAGTTGCATTAGGTTTGCCATTTTTTTAGTTCAAGAACAAGTGCCTGAAAGAATCTATATACGATATCAATATGATCCTTTCGATGTTTCTGTATATCGAGCATAGGGCAATTTTGTTCAATATCATACCCTACATCAACTCAGCATTGTTCATACCGCCCCATAATTCTATTCAGATGAGATTAGTAGCGAAGAAAATGAATAACACCCTCAGTGACAGGACTCAATATATTATCCTTATGCTTATCAGAAAGAGGAAACTTTTGGGGTGAGTTCAGTATAGTGATATCCAATAATATATTTAGGCGATGTGTGACAAGATCGACTTGAACGTTCTTATGTGCAATGTTGCAGTTTTTATGTTTTTTAAACGATCGGACGTTTGATATTCTAAAAGCTTTGATCGAGATTGAAACACCAAGAATACAAATTGATCATTCTCATTTGAAGAAGTGTTACAAAAATCTGTAATAAAAATGTGAGGGAATAAGATACAAGTCATTTAAGAAAAGCTTGCGAAAAATTCCCCGCCAATTCGCTCGAGTTTTGCGGACAAAATTGAGTAAGCTTTTCTTAGATGACTGTACATCACACGCATTGGACTACATATCAAAGGTATATGGCTGACTCTGCGTCTTTTACTTCACTAATTATGATAGATGGGTATAGCCTCAGAGTAAAAAGATGAAGCATGATAGATAACTTATAAGATGTTTTAGACATCATCGGATCCCTTCCCTCTTTTAATGAGAACACTTCCAAAGTCCCTAGCCCCTCGGGAGGCCTCGAGCGCTTGGGTGGATTACACAGTTGCTTAGGCAGAAGGCTTGTTTTATCAAGTTCAGTACGTATCCGGCACCCCAATGCCACACTTTCTAAAAGCCAGGGTTAGATTATCCCTAGACGTCTCGTCTCATCTTGAAGAACAATCTTCGTGTTTCTTGCCGGTGAATGGTATATTCCCTTTTTTGTCACCTGAGACACATGATGATGTAGGAGGTCTTTGGAGCCACTTCAAGTTCCATGTGTGAAAAACTCATCCCGCCCAAGAACCCCTTCCATGTTGTTACATGTCAGATTATATACCAACCTTTGCATGGATCCAATGGCTTCATCACATCACACGGTCACTCGGCAAGAAGTGCATACGCAAACTTGTCTGAAGTCTCCCTGAACAACAAACTTCCCCTATTATATCAGACCGCATGGATTTAGCAAGGTGTGTATCGCGTAGATCGCGTACTATGTTGAAGTAAAAGTACAAAGAACGAAAGTAAGATTGACACTTTCGCGAACTCTTCTTTTTCCTATCCCCACAATCAGATGTATTCAAATTCATACTATCAACAATTCATCACAGAGCAATAAACATGAAGCTACCAGTTTTCTTGAATGGATCACTATCCTCAATTTTCATATTCAACTATATCTTTACTGGTGTACTTGCACCAAATCTGGATCCATTCACACCTCATGACACAAGAAGCTACAATTTATGGAATAGCCCTGGAATCTTAGACGGGGTTTTCTTTAATTTACCGGAATCTGGTGCAACTCTTGGCCTCAATGGAAGACCGTGGCCGACAGATCAACACTTTTCTTTATTTCAACATCAGTTAGACTTATCTAAGAATGAAATCACTATTCAGGATACTGAGAATAAACTTATAGGGAAGGATGTACGGTCACAACTTCAAGGGAATGAAAGATCCATATCTGATTTATCTGAATTACCTTCTTCGCATACTTCGCCTGGATCTAGAATCAAGAATGTGAAAACGCCAAGTGAAGACGCTAAAAGAAGAAAGTATTCAACAGTCGTGCAAAGTGGAATTGAACATCCAGATGTAAAAGTGTCAAACATGTATCAAAAGAATAATCTGCTCCCTAATTCAGCTATCTCATCAGGAGTCGATACCTCGAGCAATGGCAAAGACAAGTCAAATATGAATGATGATATGGTTCACGTCGATGATACAATCAAATCGGCTGGATTGAAGAATCCACAGATTTCGCATCTTCAGGGTAAACCTCACGATTCTCGGGAAAAAAGCAATAGTGAGCAATCTCGAAATTCGCAAAAAGCTACCAAAACACTATCCGAGGCAATGGAGATGACTAAGGCAGTGGAAGACTGGAAGAAAAGTACGGAAATTAAAGAAGAACCTAACCTCGAGAGTAAGATAGAAACGCTTGGAAAAGGTGAAGAAGTCATTACAGAGAAAGATCAGCACGTGAATTCAATTGGGAATTTGAATCCAGGTCTTTCAAGCCAGATGATATCACCTGTTATACAAAAACATACACGTCTAGATAGCCAGCTAGCAGCGAAAACAAGCACCCAGCTCAGGCTCAATTCTGGATCAAAGAAATTAGTGAAAGATCCTACAACAGAAGACAAACAACTGAAACCAAAAGACTCAGAACAGAATGTGATTCTTTCCAAGGGATCAAACCGGGATAATGACGATTCAACTGACCTCGTCAAATCGAGTGAATTTGAGAACGAAAATCCATATAAATTACTCGATAAGCCTTTCAAATCTGTTCAAGAACCTTTGAGGATTCTCAAAAATGAAGCAAAAACGAAAGGGATTGCAACTGATGAAGGCAAAAACGTATTGAATTTGAACTCATATAATGATATGGACGCTACAATTTGGTCACGTACTAAAAGTAAATTGAATGAAGCAGAGATCGGAAAGCTGCAATCAGAAAATCAGTTAGCTAAGAAGGTTTCTAAAAAAGGAAAGAAGAAGAAGAAGAATAAAAATAAAAATACAAATACAAACTCAGCTACAAATCCAAATCCAAATAAACTCGATATGTTAGAAGAAGTAGACGCAGAGAAAGAGATATCCGTATCTTCCTTCTTGAAAGAAACAGCCAAGTCTCCCGATAGGTGTGATCCATTACTTCAAGGACCAGTAGGCTGTGACACAGAGGAAACATTTTTCAATCTCCCCAAGTTGGAGTTTCTGAGCCGGTGCTTGAAGTTGAAAAGCACAACTGAAGGAATCAAAATCGACTTGTCAGATCTCGGATTCAAATACATGATCATCAATGGCTTTGCATCCCACCCTAAAATGTGGACTAGTGATATCCATGGGTTTGCACAGCAGTTTCGTGATATCTTAGAGGGAAAAAGGCGGCTGATGTCACTCCTGGAGCAATTCAAAGAAATGCATGTTGTCTGGAAGTGGAAAGATCGAGCGAAGGTGCTCCCACCAACCGTTCAAAGGGTTGGTAGCTTGTTGAAAGGTGATCAAATGTTTCCTCAATTTGAAAACGCAAAGATTGAAGAATGGAAGGAATGTCATGATACGTTGTTAGAGCTCACCAAATTGGAGGATGGAATGATGGACCTCAACGTAATCTTTGGTCCGGTTTTACAAATTCGCGTGGCCACATTTGCCTACATGGTAAACTCTCATCTTGAAAAGCAATCGAGAGTTTTGAAGGAGATCCTCAAAGATGGATCAGTAATGGACGGCGTTCGTATACCGATTGTCATGAGTATTGCCAACATACTTGATCTTTCATCAGATACTGTGTTTTGGCAGAAACTGAATGAAAAAGAGATTTTGGATAAGACTTGCGAATTGATAGATAATTTGAATGGCTTCATACTTATACCTGGTGGTCAAAAGTTTCATGTGTTTGATCATACGTGGAATAGTGAATATTCAATGTATCGTCTTATCAAGAAGAAAGATAGACTTTCAGAACTCTTCCAAGCTCGTATCAAAACCCTTGCAAGCCTTGCTGATAAACATGATTTAAAAATCCCATCCAGATGGGTGAAAAAGCTTCCTGAATCAGCAGCAGAAGCGAGTTTAGGAGAGGCACTGATTTGTCTTCACGCCGATTTACACTTTGACGCGCTTAAAGAGCTGAAAGATATCTTGAAATCACAGCCAAGGACAAGCGCTCGTATCATTGGTAATTGGGATGAACTCCTCATCCCCCAACACCTTAGGGCGAAGACTCTGGAGTTCCAAAGATTTTTTGCGCTACGGGATCAGAAAGTCAAAGGCTTAGGTACCTCATAAACTTAATTTCACAAAGGTAAAGTCTTCATAATTTCTTTGTCTGTGGGTTAGAAGTCAATCTATCTTGTCTGCGTGCGGATGGTTTTCACGTTTTGCAGCTAGATATTCTCTTGGCTTGGAGCAAGCTGTCCAAATGTACTGAGTTCATTTTGTCCTGCGCAGTTCCCTTTCGCATACCTGTGGCATAGCTGGCGGAGTTGATATAACGAGGCAAATTTAAAAACGGGACAATCTCCACCGACACCACCAAATATCGTATCAATTGGTCAAAATGGGCGTAGAAATATATGCTGTCAGATACCCAAGAAAGTTTCATTTTATATCATCTTAGTCACGAGTGCTCAACAGTGAAGCGTCGTATGGTGTGGTATCCCCGAATAGATATTAATAATGAATGTGCTCCCTTTTTTGTCGCCATGGTTGGGGTTGGATTCACTTGTTTTTGTTTTATTTTATTTTTAGCTGTTTAATTTAACTATGTGGTGGTAGACAATTCAATACATTCACACTGGTCTCTTGCCTTTTCAAGTTTTCTTCGATTTCTTTCTTTGATTGTCAGTAATCATTTCTTTTTGTGGAATATATTTCGCCCTTCTGTGGCACGGTCACAAGGTGAAAAGGTACAGGTGGGGGCACATGTGAATGTGGCGGCTGCAAAGTAATGAGACTAAATGTCTGCCGCATTGTGGAGTGAGATGAGAGAGAAACAGATACTGAACTCAGAAGGACTAGAACAGACTGTTGAGTGCTATTAGTAACGATATGTGGATAGTAGCGCTGAAAAACCTTCTTGATCGATGATAACATATAGATACGCTTACTCTTTTGATTCATCACCCGAATTATGTATCTCAAAAGACACATACAATCATTCATGATCCGCCTTGGAAACAGGATAATCCTTTCTTCAGTTGGTATCATAGCTTATAGATCTCTGTAGTTTAGCAAATGGACTGAATGAAGTGAGGAAATCGCAGACTGGCGCGCCAGCTAGCTCGCAGTAACCAGTACCTGACAATATACGTAGCAGATGTGAATTGATTCTCCGTCGTGGCAATGAAATGCACATCTCATCAATTTGCCACATTGTGAAAAAGCCCTCCGGCTCCAAAACCCATTCCCTGTTAACTTGTTACATGTTTGATCGCAAGGTCAGCTGCTCGTGAGACAAATTGGCTTTATTCGATCACATGATCGCATGGGAAGAATATACACAAACTCGTCTGAAGTATCTTGACTGATGAACAAGATAATTCCACTCCTACCACGGTATACTGAAAGGAGTTACTTTGCAAGGTACTACTTCAGACGTGGAGTTAACCAGGTAGGAATTGTCTACAATGTGAGGCAGCGCAGGAACCCCCCAAAAGTTGTTTCATCTCCTGGCTATTTTTATCAGATTGGATTCATTTCAATCGAGATTGTCCTCATTTTATTGCAGAGGAATAGATATGAAGTTAACAGTTTACTCGAATGCGTTCCTGTTCTTGATCATCAGGTTCAACCTGTTCTTCTCAGTCGTAGTCGCCCCAAATCTGGACCCATTCACACCACATTATACAAGAAGCTACAGTTTATGGAATAGTCTCGGGATATTAGACGGGGTTTCCACTCAAAACCCAGAATCTGATACATTTGTTGGCCTAAATGGCAATCTGTGCCCAGCATATCATCATTTTTCTTTCTTCCAACATCAACCGGAGTTTTCCCACAAGGAAATCCCTATTCAGGATTCTGGGGAAACCCTTACAGGGAAGAATGTGCTTCCACAAGTGAATGAGAGGTTCACATTCAATTTCCCAAGACTCTCTTCTTTGGATACTGTTGCTGGAGCTGGAAATAGTAATTTTGAAAAAAGGAAGTACTCACAAGTCTTGGGCACTGAATGTGAATATTCAGATGTAAACACATCAACCCACAAGAATAAATTCATCCCAATCTCACATGTCCCATCGATAGTCGATACCGTGAACAATGGTAAAGATAAGGAAGTTACAAATGACAAATTGATTCAAATTCATGATGCAACAAGACCATCAGAATTGGAAGATACAGTGGTTTCACATTCTGAGGATCAATCTCATCATTCCCAGGAGAGAAGCTTGTCTGAACATGAGAATGAATGGCACGATGCCCCCAAAAACTTAAAAACACCATCCCAGGCTTTGGAGATGAATGAGACAATGGAAGGCATGAAGAAGAGTCTTGAAACTACAGATAAGTCCAAACTCAAAGGAGTGGGAGAGGACAAAACCAATTCTGGATCCAACAAATGGGTGAAACAATCTACACTACAACTTCAAGGCATAGCTAAAGAAATGCCCCAGCCCAAAGGGTCTGACTACAATGCAATTGTTTCCAGAGAATCTAACCGGAAGAACAAAGGTCATTCTACCGACCACGTCAGTGGATTTGAAAACAAAAATCTATACAAAGTACTTGATGAATATTTCAGCACAGATGAAGCAGACAGGAGAAGCCCCGAGACTGATGATGAGATAAAAGTGAATGAATTGGAAAATGATAAGTCCTCTAGGGTCTCGTCACTAACTAAAACTAAATCGAAGGAAGAAGAGGAATTAGAGCCAAAAGGTATCGCAGAAACCGATGTATATGAGGAAAGTTCATCTTTAAAAGTACCTGGACTAGCAAGTCACTTGGCCAGGAAGGGTCCTAAAAGAGGAAAGGGAAAGACGAAAAAGAAATCTAAGAAATCAGAAGCAGTTTATATGGAGCAAGATGTACAAACTTTTCCCTTCTTGAAAGCAACTACTACTTCCCCCAAGAGGCGTGATCCAGAACTTCAAGAATCGATCAGCTCTAACACCAAGGAAACATTTCTCAAGCTCTCCAAGTTCGAGTTCCTATGCCGGTGCTTAAAGTTGAAAAACAAAACTGAAGGGCTCAAAATCAACTTGACTGATCTGGAATTCGAATACATGATGGTGAATGGTTATGCTACCGACCCTAAAAGCTGGACTGATCATATCAAGATGTATACGTCCGAGTTTGGTAGTCTGATGGAGGGCAAAAGGCGGCTGATGTCAATCCTGGAGCAATTCAAGGAAAGATATATCGTCTTGAGCTGGAACAAACGAAGAGATACGCTCTCACCGTCAGTTCAGAGGATTGGGATCTTGTTAAAAGCTGATCAAAGTTTTCCTAAATTCGAAAATTGTCATGAACCTTGCACGCTGTAACAATTTGTAACACAACGTCTAGAAGAATAGGGCTAATATTTATAATAGCTAGTTAAGAACATATGGCGTATGTATATGATTTGTAAGAAGGAACAAGGAACGCGGATAACGGTTGTTTATTCAATTTTATGTTATTACTTCTCTTATATATACTTTGTTGTTTCTAATACTTTGTTGCTCTTTTCTTCATCGGAATAATCATTTATCTTATTTCTCTCTTCGTTTTTGACATCTCCGCTTTGAGATAGAAAACCGCGTCCCAAGAAGAATTATCGTTAAACAGTACCGAAAGACTTCTCCGTTCTGAGAAGTCTAGTTACCGTACATCCCAGACCTTTACATTTTTATTCCGATCTCTTTTTTTCTGAGCGCTATCGAAAATTTATCGATAAAATTAATTCTTTTTCATCAGATCACTTAGATCACCTTTTTTAAAATTAATATTTTTTTCGTTCTCTCCTTTTATCGACCAAATTTACTCATCGTTCTCTCTCTTTTTTCTAGTTTATGTACAGCAATTTTACACATCCTTCATTTTCTCACGGATTTTTACATCAATATATCCATCCAAGTCAATTTTCAACGGAAGAGTTATTGATTTCATTTACCAACTTACCTCTTTTCGAAATTCCAATTGAAGATCCCGATCAATTGATAACGACTTTTCGACATCTGCCTTTTTTCAATCACTCAGACGAGAATCCATTTGCAGATTCCGTTTTTAATTCTCCGATCACTTCTCAAGCTCTTTTTCTCCGATCTTGGAGGTATTGGTCAGATTTGGAAGAATACGAACAGCTGTATTTGGATCGACGCCTTCGGATTCAGACCCGATCCTTACTCCACCGACTTCTTTAGATTCAGATTCACTCCCAGATCTAGATCAGATATGAATCCATGGAGAGAAGGGAGGGAGAGTCCGACGGCATCTTCAGTCTTCGGAAGAGATAATCCGCCGCATCAAGGAACTAGCAGTGAGCTCTCGGATCCCCATGCCATCAGAATTGATTCTCCCCCAAGTTATCGCAACACTCGTCTCCCACAGTCTCAATCCCCTGTCTCTAGGCTGGCTCAAGGCTTGAGTAATTTGGAGTTCGCAATTAATAGAAGGAATGCGAATCAATCAGGACAACAGGGACCCGCGCACCACAACCGGCAACCTCTGGCGAACCTAGTTGGCGTTTGGCAGCACAAAGATACCAACGACAACATGGACTTGGAGCAGAGATTCCGAATTACACTTACCCTGGTCCGGTTTGGCCCAATGGACCACCTTCCGATCTCCCACCTCCTCCTCCGCCACGCTACTCAGTTCCCCATGTCCCTCATTTCGCGGTACCACCTCCTCATTTTGTGCAGCAACCTGCACCTCAATTCGCTCAAAATCAGCCAAATTTTGCACAACATGCACAACCACCGCCTTTTGCCACCCCTCAACAACCACAATTCGCTCAGAATGCACAAGCTCCGCCTTTTGTGAACCCTCAATTTGGTCAAAATCCGCCAGGACAACCATTTGTGGACCCGAATCATATGCATCAACAACATATGCCACATTTTCATCAACCGCAGCCTCAATTTCAATTTACTCCGACGCCTAATGCTCCAAATTTTGCACCACAACCAGATTTTGGACATTATCAACATCAACCACAACCAGCTCAACAACAGAGATCAACGCCTACAGCCAGACCGGCCTCAAGAGCACCAACCATCAAAATGGTAACGGATTCAAGAGCGCCGAAAGTTCGTGATAATCTGCGTTATTATGGAGATGCAAAAGGCGTGAGACAGTTTTTGGTGGAGATTCATGATGAGTTGGATCAGATCGTATGGAAGGATGACAAGGCGAAAATTAACTGGATCGCTAGGCACTTCAATTCTACGAACTCATCGACTTCCTCAAGTACTCAAATTTGGTTTATGGGGTTGTTACAGAAGAACGCATTTCGACAAGGTTTTTTGAATCCTTATGGCAATCTTAAAGCTTTGGTTTATGACTTACCGGAATTGCTGAACCTTGATAATTTTTTGGATGAATTGATCTATAAATTTGGCGACAAACATGCCGATAAGACCTGTCGTGAAGAACTGGAGGCCTGCAAACAGGGGAAGATGTCAATCATCGACTATAACTCGAAATTCGAAATGTTATCTCTCAACGTCAAGAAAACAGCAGAAGATAAGATTTTGTTATATGTAGAAGGCCTTCATCCCAGTATTCAGATGGAAGCGGCTAGGGTAGCAGGTTGGGTGAATGAGACGGATTTAGCTCAAAAGCAGGCTATGGCGGTGGAGGCGGCTGACATCTTAGATTTGCGTTCAAAGGTAGCTCAATCCCATCCCCACTTGAAGGTTCCAGGTGAAGTTTATCGGCACCCAATTCATCATTCCATGATGAGACCAATGCATCATCAGGCTCAACATCAAGCTTCAAGTTCTGGTCGAAATGGCAATGGCCCTGTCCCAATGGATATTGACGTGAATGAAGTATTGATTCAACGGGACAGTTCAAACCCTTTTCCAGCCATTTGACGTTTGTGCAACACTCAGAGCCTATGTTACGATTGTCTGAAAACTTACGATGACAAACACAAGAGGTTGAGAAGTTTGCATGGTAGGCAATCCTGCCCCAACCCCCCGGTTCGAATGGAAGAGAAATTGAAGTTTTTGCGAGCATCTGTCAATTCGGCTCTCAACTCAACACCCGCTCAAATTTCAGCCATCAATCTAGATGATGCGGAATATGAGGCCTATACGACTCTTCCTACTTCCACCATTGAAGAAACGACTCGTTTTGTTGAAACTTTCTGGGAAAATCTCTCAACACCCACTTATCCCTTGACAGTTCCATATACTCATCAACCAAGTGTACAAGAGGTTCGAGTAGATGCTGTTCGAGTTCAAGCAGATGGTGACAATCCACGTCGGTTCCTTGTTCCATTACGCATCATTTCTGATAACTTCCCCATCGCAGTGATGGCACTAGTAGACACGGGCGCCAGTGATAGTTTCATTGATTTCGGATTTGCTGATCTTCATCGTTTGAATCTGAATAAAAAATTTGTTCCGCAGAGGGTTTTGGGTTTTGACGGTGGTTCGAGTACGAGTGTGACTAGAGAATGGTGTGGTGTCATGGATGTGATGGATGTCGAAGGAAAGCAGTCGAAGTTTAAGGCGAAATTAGGTGTCACGAAGCTCGGTAATGGTCATGATATAATTTTAGGGTTGCCATGGATGGTGGAAAATGAAGTAACGTTGCTAATGAGCAAGAAGGGTAGATGGCTTGAAATCGGTGGTAATGTTGTGTCAGCATGTTTAGTAGATGATGAAGTGGTGGATTTAGCATTAGTCTCTTGTGAGCCTAGTTCTTCGATCATTTCTTTTTCTTCCCCTTTAGATCACACAGCACCCATTCTTGACCAGGCTCCATCAAAATCTCCTCTTCTTTCCCCGGACAAGTCCTTTCTTTCTAATCTACCAAAGAGTTGTGAAAAGTACTTACATGTTTTTTCTCCGCAGGAATCTGTATTACCTCCCCATAGATCGTTCGATATTGCAATTGATCTTAAACCGGGTTGTGAACCTCCATTTGGAGGATTATATAACCTTGCCCCTAATGAGCAATCCAAATTGAAGACTTACCTCAATGATCAGTTAAGTAAAGGCTTCATTCGGCCTTCCAAGTCTCCTGCAGCAGCCCCCATCTTTTTTGTGAAAGTTCCTGGTAAGAAAAACAGACCCTGCGTCGACTATCGGGGACTGAACAAAATAACCAAGAGAGACAGCTACCCTATCCCAGTGATGTCTTGGTTATTGAATCAACTGAGAGGTTGCAAGCATTTTGCAAAAATTGACCTGAAAGCAGCTTTTAACTTACTGAGAGTAGCAGAAGGCGATGAATGGAAGACTGCCTTCCGGACTCCATGGGGTTTGTTTGAGTACACGGTGATGCCATTTGGCTTGGCTAACGCTCCTGCAGTATTTCAGCGGTTTATTCAATGGGTACTCAGGGAGTATTTAGATGTCTTTTGTTTTGTCTACCTTGATGATATACTAATCTTTTCGAAAAATGCAGAAGATCACGAACTACACATCGAAAAGGTATTATCAAAATTGTCAGAACATAAGCTTACTGCCTCTCCCGAGAAATGTCAATTTTTTGCTACAGAAGTTATTTTTTTAGGTTTCGTCATTTCGACCAGTGGCATTAGCATGGATCCTTCGAAACTCAGGACGATAGCTGATTGGCCTTTTCCTCAAGACCTATCAGAACTACAGCGTTTTCTGGGCTTTTCAAATTTCGATCGGCGATTCATTGCAGATTTTCCCCGTATTGTGGGACCGCTTACAGCACTTACGGCGAAAACCGCTAATGCGATAACAGGGCTGAAGCAAGATTTGGCAAAGAAGTCCTTTAATGAGCTACGTCGCCTATTTTCTGCAGCCCCGTTTTTGCTTCATTTTGACTTCAATCTTCCGCGTGTCGTACAAGTTGATGCCTCCGGTTACGCTTATTCAGGAATATTGTCGCAGAAATCCGATCAAGGAGAGTTGCGTCCAGTGGCTTATTTTTCCAAGAAATTGACTGAAGCGGAGCGTCGTTGGCAAATTCACGATCAAGAGTTAGGAGCAATAGTAGTGTGCTTTCATGAGTGGAGAGCATGGTTAATGGGTACGGACATACCAGTTGCTGTCTTATCTGACCACGCAAATCTGCGTTATTTTATGACTTCACAAGCTTTGACTCCGAGACAGGCGCGATGGGCGTCGTTTTTAGGAGAGTTTAACTTCGAGATCTTGCATACCCCAGGAAAATCAAACCCGGCTGATCCGGCTTCTAGGAGATCGGATTTCGTGTGTGGGAAAGAAGATTCTTCGAGAGTGATTTTGTTGGGGACAAGGGAGATCAAAGAGGCAGGCATCAGCGCGATCCATGTGAAGAACCCGGGGAGTTTTGATGTTTCCGCTTACATGCCAATTTCTGCACCTTAGAAAGAAAGGATTGTGAATGCTTACCACGCTGATGATTTGATTGCAGGAGTGCATCCCGCGTTCTTATACTTCCTAGAAGGCTTATGGTGGTGGAGGGATCGGGTCTATGTTCCATTTTTCTTGCGTAAAGAAATCTTGAAGGAGATTCACGAATCCTCGACGGGTGGACATTGGGGAAGTATGAAGACACTGGATTTGCTAACCCGCTCCTTTGGTTGGCCAAACCTTCGTCGTGATGTTATAGAATTTCTCAAGGAATGCACCAGCTGTCAACAAGTTAAGGTGGACCATCGAGCCCCACAAGGACAACTAATTCCGCTCCCTATACCAGATCGACCATGGTCAACGATTGGAGTTGATTTTATCGTCAAACTACCACTTTCAAATGAGTTTGATTCAGTCATGGTGGTGGTCGACCATTTTTCCAAAGCCGCGCATTTTATTCCGGCGAAAGAATCTTGGACAGCTGATGATTTAGCAACTGCTTTCGTAGCACAGGTGTTTAGGTTCCACGGATTGCCTGACGTCATCGTTTCGGATCGAGGCACCACTCTGGTTTCCGGGTTCTGGACGAGTGTTTTACGATTGCTGCGTGTATCGCCGGCACCGTCGACGGCCTTTCATCCCCAGACGGACGGGCAAGTCGAACGCCTGAACGCCTTGTTGGAGGATTATTTACGCCACTTTGTTTCTGAAGACCAGGATGATTGGACTCGATGGCTGCCAATGGCGGAATTCTCATATAACAATTCGGCTTCCAGTTCGACAAAGATGTCACCGTTCTTTGCGCTCCAGGGATATCATCCACGTTTTAATTCTCTGACAGGATCATCGGGAAGACCCAACGCTGACAAATTCGTTGAACACATGCAGGATGTTCAGCAACGGATGGCATTGAATCTCGCATGTGCGAAGGAGACCCAGGCACGATACTACAATAAAGATCGGCGGGTGGAGAAGATTTACCAACCTGGCGATTTGGTCTGGCTGTCAAGAAAACATCTCAAGACGAAAAGACCGAATAACAAACTTGATGTGCGAAGATTGGGACCTTTTCGCGTAGTGAAGATGATAGGAAGGAATGCAGCTGAGTTGGACCTACCTTCAGATTTACGCCGTCTTCATCCAGTATTCAATGTTTCTCTCCTGATGCCGTTTGTAGGAAAAGCAGAAGAATTTTCGGTTGCAGAAAGAACTCGCTGGGGGTCACTTCTGATCCAGGAAGATCTACAAGTCAAAACCATCTTGGATTATCGATCAGACTTGCTGGGTATTCACGAATACTTAGTACGCTTTGGAGAGACTTCAATGTTGGACGATCGATGGGTGCCGTTATCTCAACTGCCGCTCAATTTGGACGTTTTTTTGGAAAGGTTTCACCGTCTCAGCCCCGCTTTAGGCCCTGGTCCAAGTCAATATGTTTGGATCGCAAGAGCAAAGCGCCGTGTAGATGAGGAACACCATCAATTACAACAATTACGAACAACTACCTTGGAAAATGGATTTTTAGCGTGATTGCCAACCCCTGTGTGCCTAAACAAGCCATTCAAGATGTGGGTATGTGAAGGCGGTCGCGAATTTTTTGCCACTGACAGGTATAAGCGAGGTCATAATTTGTCATGAACCTTGCACGCTGTAACAATTTGTAACACAACGTCTAGAAGAATAGGGCTAATATTTATAATAGCTAGTTAAGAACATATGACGTATGTATATGATTTGTGAGAAGGAACAAGGAACGCGGATAACGGTTGTTTATTCAATTTTATGTTATTACTTCTCTTATATATACTTTGTTGTTTCTAATACTTTGTTGCTCTTTTCTTCATCGGAATAATCATTTATCTTATTTCTCTCTTCGTTTTTGACATCTCCGCTTTGAGATAGAAAACCGCGTCCCAAGAAGAATTATCGTTAAACAGTACCGAAAGACTTCTCCGTTCTGAGAAGTCTAGTTACCGTACATCCCAGACCTTTACAAAAATGCAACGATTGAAGAGTGGACAGAATGTCATGAAAAGTTATTACACCTCATCAATACGGACCTGAAGGAAGTTGGACAGCTCGTCAGGATATTTGGTGACCTGTTTCACAATCGTGTGGCCACCCTTTGCTTCATGGCATACTCTCATCTTGATAAACAATCGAGAGTCCTGAAGGAGATCCTAGAAGATGGATCAATAATGGAAGGTGCTCACATACCACCCATCATGCGTATTGCCAACATCCTTGATCTTTCATCGGACACAGTAAGTTGGGAGAAATTGAGTAAAGAAGAGATTTTGGAGAAGATTTTCCAATTGATAGAGACTATGAATGGTGTAGTACTCTTACCTGCTGGCCATAAGTCTCAAGTATTTGATCATGCTTGGAATCGTGAATATACAATGTATCGTCTTAGCCAAAAGAAAGATAGGCTTTCAGAACTCTTCTCAGTTCGTATCAAAAACCTTGCAAGCCTTTCTGATAAACATGATCTAAAAATCCCGTTTGAATGGTTGAACATGCTTCCTGACACAGAGGTTGAAGCGAGTTTAGGAGAGGCGCTGATTTGTCTTCACGTCAACTTACACTTTGACTTACTCAAAGAATTGAAGGTTATCTTGAGATCACAGCCAAGGAGGGCTAGCACGAACTCTCGAATCATTGGTACTTGGACTGACAACCTCCCAGAACACCTTCTGATAAAGACTCCAGAGTTCAAAAGATTCTTTGCGCTACGAGACCAGAAAGTCAAAGGTTTAGGTCCTGTATAAAATTTCGAAAAGGTATGTCTTTGTAAAAATTCGGTTTTTGGAGAGCAGGAGTGAATTTATGTTGAAAACTCCAATCGACGAGAAGAGAGTAAAAGAACTTAAAGCTTACATACGTATGAAAGAAGGCTCAGATACTTTAACAAATCTAAGAAGAAGCACAAGAAGATTTAACTATTAGACGAGATTTGAAGATCAAGAACATTGCCCCAATCGAATTTCACTCACACTCAATATCTTATATACTAACCCCCTTGTCCAAAGTACTTCTCTTTTCCCCATCTTTGGGAAGAGAAGTACGTACCTTTTCATCTTTCTCTCGATGCGTGTTTTCAACTAATTAACATATGTACCGGATACGTTTCTATTTGAATTTCTCTATCGTTTGTCACAGAAGTCTTGTCTCTGTCGCTAGTCCAAAGATCAGTTATCAAACTTGAGATAACTTACACTAACATATCTGACTCGATATTCTGAACCTGCTAATAGGTCAGAAGACCTTTATCAGATCCTTGTTGGTTGTGCAGCGTGCTTATCAAAGCCATCGTGCTTTTTACCAGTTCCCTTATCCCTTACCCGTGATTCAAGACACTCAGACATTCATAATTTACTTTCTCTGCGTGCAGATCAGCTTCACATTTTGCAGCTGGATAGTCTCCCGTCTGGTATTCCGCTGTTGTATCATGAGTTCACCGTGTCTTGCACACTTGATATAGTATGTTCTACATACTTGATGGAGTTCAAATAACGAGGCAAGTGGGTGGTAATTAACTGTGATAACCTAAGTGATTTTTACGGGAAATTCACCAAAGACTTCACCAAAGATTGTATGAGTTAGTCACTATGCATGATTGGGAGCATACAAATACACGCTGAAGGATACCCAAGAAAGCCTTATCTTCTATCCTTTTAGTCAGTGCTAATCAGTAGTGAAGCGTTGTATGGTATGACATCTGGAGGCATTTTATAAGGACAAATTGTGATATGATAAGGAGAAAACCATTCGACTAAATGTTTCTAATGAAGGCGGTTCTCTGCTGCGTTAGTATTGTTGGATTTGCTCTTCTATTCTTAGCTACTCAATTTGATTATGAGGAGGTAGATGAAATATACACGCTGATATGTTCCCATTGTAACTTTTCCTTGACTTCTTATTTCGTTTGGTGTGTTCCTGTTTTTACGATGTCTCTGGATTCTCTGGCAAGACAGGGCACAACAGGGTGAAAGGCATAGGCGGAACGCCATCACATGTAAACGCAACAGCTGGAAAATTGTGAGATTTAGATTTTTGCCACCTGGGTGCGATGAGCGAGAAACAAATATTGATCTCATAATACTGGAACAGCCTGATAAGAGAAGCAAGAAGCACAGAATTGGAAATGAGAATACTGAGAAACGAGAAACACCGGATGAACGTAACCCAAGGTTCAAACGGTGATGGGTATCGAATGAGTGGTGACGATATGTCTGCTTTATGAGCCGCATCTGCATTCGTTCTTGATAGCGCAAGTCGAGATCTCTGGGGGATGGGAATGCCCTGCTTCTATACATCGATCTGAATGTTGATCGCATACATACTCTGGATCAATGATGTCGGGAGTTACTCGTCTGGAATCTCCGATATTGACCAGAACCCTTCTGTTAGGCCTAGTTATGTGACTAGCTTCAGGTTTTGACGAGAGAAGATTGAGGAATTGAAAATAATCATTCATTGTGCATACCATCCTAAATAGGTCTCTTGATTAAATATGCTGCTAGAGGATCGGAAGACAAGGCAATGGTATGAGATCTGCTGTTAGATTGGATTTGATAGCTATTGAAAACCCTTTCGGAGACTCACATTGCACGCCCACAAGTGTCCTTTTTGACTCCGCCTCCTGGGGTGTGATTAGTCACTCTTCGATGTGATCCCGAACATTCGATAAAATCACATTTCCCATGGGCTTTACTACACTCAGCATTTTTACATCTATCAAGGTTCAAATTCCCACACGATTGCTCACTGACCGGCAGACCTCGCGATAGTTTCATCTGACCTGTCCATGGCGACCTAGGAAACGAATTTTATACTTGACGAATTCTCTTTGATGGTGGAGTGTATTTCAATTTACTCTGTTGTACTAAACTTGATGTTCTCGCTCTCGCGTTAATAGGGTGACCTGGTTTCCAGTTCTTGATATATAGAAGCTCACTTGAGTCAAAATCATCGAATGGCAAATGAGGGCTGTTAAAAAACTCGCGACGCAAAGCCTCATCATACCATATGATATGGTACCATTCACCCCATGAGTCATACATGATTTTCAATTCCTTGAGGTGTTGAAAATATTTCTTGAGGGAATCATGACTACTAGTACAGGGAATGTCTAATTGCAAAGCTTCACGGTAAGCGGAGGCGACTCTTCTCCATTCAATTGAATATGCAATGTTGATTTTTTTGCTGATATTCTTCAATATCAACTTTGATTCTTTAATTTCGGGATCACATTGAAGCACATGTGTATCGTCAGAATATTCAGTTGATGTGATTTCATATAAGCTCTTCTCTGTCAATGAATTTGTATTGAGGTAATTCTTTAATGAAAGATATCGGAAAATCCTTAGGTCTCTGAGAACTTCGCTCGAATTGTCTGACCATCTTAAAAACCCTCCTCTCGGTATTCGTGAACGGTTTCGTTGATCGCTTTCCTAACATGAGAAACTTTTCTGGAACTTGAAGCTTTTGTCTTCTGAAATCTTGATGGAGATATAGAACCGGAGGAGTGTGAGGAAGTTGAGTCGATTTGAGTGGTGTTCAACATCATATCTCCTACGGCTTCTTCTTGATCTTTTCTCCTCCTCCTTTCATTATACAATTGTGGTCACGCCGGTACCTCCAATTGCTCAATTACCACTCGTCGATTTTCCTCAGTGTCCGTTCGACTGGCTCTGGCATAATCCACGGAAGAGTTC
The DNA here is from genome assembly GCF_000204055.1 of Melampsora larici-populina 98AG31. NCBI lineage: Eukaryota > Fungi > Basidiomycota > Pucciniomycetes > Pucciniales > Melampsoraceae > Melampsora > Melampsora laricis-populina. Next base: position 274,125 of record NW_006768807.1, read on the forward strand.
CATGCATTGAAGCCTCTGGCAGAGGCGGGTTTCCACCCATCGGGTATGAAGGTCTACCATCGATCATATCATTTTCGATTGCATCCTGAGCCAGAACTGAGTAGTAGTACTGAAACCATGGATCTTGATATGGAATGATCATTTGACGAAGTTGATAAATTGAGTATCTTAGGCATCTTTCACCCCGAACATACATCTTAAACAACTCATTAACCCTGTCCGAGATAATTTGATTACGGAAAAGTTGATTCTGATTATCCATGTGACGAAATGAAGTTCTGAACGCAATATCAGGAATTTTGAATCGTTTTAAAATCTTGATTTGTGACAATAGTCAAGTAAACAAATTGAGGGAAATAATTGGTCGTTAACTTTGAAACTCTGCACGATTTTCTTTCTGACAAAGTTGACCACTTACTCTGAATAACCTTGAATTCGCCCATCCACCGGGTTGGTTCAATTATCCACCCGTTTATTATATTATTTCATCTCATTCGCGAAATTTCTATCGAACCTGTTGATCCCTTCGAATAATGTGAATGAAACCAACAAAGAAATTACCGAGCAGTGGCACCTTCTGTGATTCAAATGAGGTTTTCCGTCGATTTCCACGCATATATTCTACCATTACCAACCCACAAATCTCATGAAAAGGCATAGAATACGATCAAAGTTGTGTTATTCCTTATGAACAGCAGCAACGAGATATGATCAAGACGACCATGGCGCTGCAACTGCCAATCAAGATGTATCAGATTCCAGAATTCGACGTGTCCCAGGCGATTTGACTAACTGCACTCGAACTGTTGAATCCGGGCATCCTTGTTGACTATGAGAGTGTCGACTGGAAAATGGTGAACACCTCTACTTGCAATCGACTTTGCTTGTATCGCACATCCATATGTAGGAGTCACTACTGATTGTTAATTTGACAAACTCGGTCCTGCTGTGACTTTGCTAAATTTACTCGCTATTCTCATGTTAATTTGAATGGCGAGATGAACTAGAGTGAGAGATCTAATATGTAAGAAAAGTAGAAAACACACAATTGCTTAGCTTTTTTTGAAACTTCTTTTGATACAAAACTGAGAGTTTCTGCACTATCAGATAATTTATAAAGAAACAGCTTATTCAGTTAGGAGGTTTACAAAGTGTATTACGAAAAATAATTTCAAGTTCCCAAGCATCACTCCAATAAAACTTTTGACATTTAATTAATCTATCACCGTCTTCTGTCACCTTCTTTGCTAATCCCATGTTTCGTCTTATCAATGCACAATCCATACTACAGAAACACCAGCAAAATTATCAAAAAAAGAGACACACAAGATGGTTTGAATGATAAGAGTTGAAAGGTAGAGAAAAACTTACGATTTGAATTGAGTGATTGGACAAAAATCGTTTGAACCATCACCAACATAAACAATTCGATCAAAATGAATTGTAGAAGAATTTAAAAAGTTTTTTAATTCTTCACCTAATCCGAAACCGATCAAAAAAAACCAAAAAGATTAAAACCTTCCAACTTATGGTCTTATGAGTTTTTTTGAAATCAGAGAGACTAACCTTTACACATATTAGGACTACAACCATGTATACAAGAATGTTGAATTGGAAAATCATAAGGAATTCTTCTATTCAAAACTAACATTCCATCTTGATTAAATTGAGCAGGATTAGTAATGATTTGTTTGAAAATCTTAAGATCTACTTTATGATGATTTAAAACGATTTCAATAAATTCACTATTCGAATTTGATAAGATTAAAAAACTAGTCTCTATTTTACTTTGATCTTTATGTAAGGTTTCTATTGCACGTTTCATGGCTGGATGCTATTCAAGAAAAGGAAAACTGTATAAATAAGTGATTTTTCTTTTTGGAGATTTTGATAAAAAATTGAACTAACCAAGGGTAAGGTTGAAAAAGCTTTGATGATCTGATCTTTTCCTACTCCACTCTGATGAAGTAATCTCAAACATTCTGCTCTGATCCATAATAAAAGAATTGAATGTTTGTTCTCAGCTGATCCACATAAGAGTACATGAATACATTTTGAAGTTTTCCTACACATTATCAGTCCATTGAACTGTGTCTTTTTGTAATTCAAGTCTCATCCTTAGATCCGGATCAAGGACTTCAAAAAGGTACCGATCCGTATCTTGGTCTGATAAGAACAATTTTTTAAAAGGTTAGAGACTCTTGTTAGAGGGATCGAAGTCTTTGAACATACCGACAAGCGACCTGAGGGAAACAAAATATCTCAATTGACAAGTCAGTACATGATGAATTGAAAAGGTTTTCTTGAAGTGAGAAGACTTACCAATCGAAATCGAATACAACCAACTGAGTCGGTTTTCTTGGTTCTGCCATGATTCCAAAGGTGTTCGGCTTATCTGATGGTTCGATGGGTTGGTGGTGATATGTATGCGTCTTGGATGGTGGCAGATCTTGGCGGATGGAAGTCACGCTCTTTTGAATTTGAGTGGCAAATCACGTGACTTTACTCAGAAACGAATATGTATGTATGTACCAGTCCAGAGTGCACGCCGCCAAATGCCAAGCACTCCAAAAGATGCGCATCACACCGCGGGAATGAATTAGTTCAAAACCCGATTGAGGAAAGTTGCGGTGTCCGAGTCCGCAACTTCCTTCAATTGTGAATTTCGTTCGCAATACGTTCACAATGGGTTCACAGGTCCCCTCGAGATGCCCTGTCTATTTGCTGTGTGTGTAAACATGTATACATAGCCAATACTCCCATTCACAGTATCAACTATCATTGATCTCATTCATATCTTTGGCTCCAGGCTCACTGTCAGAGCTGGCAGGATGGTTGCATGACAGCAATTCCAGGTGAGCTGTTGCTCTGTGTGTTATGTTGTGTATGGTATCGCTCGAGGGGAACCTGTGAACCCATTGTGAACGTATTGCGAACAAAATTCACGATTGAAGGAAGTTGCGGACTCGGACACCGCAACTTTCCTCAATCGGGTTTTGAACTAAATTATTCCCGCGGTGTCATCTAGGGCTATCCAACTAGCCTGGTCTCAGCTCTGCTACTCGACTCATTGCGGCATAAACCACACAGGCATAAAAAAAATTCAACTCTCTCGTGGATTGGTGTTTCATTAATCAAGTGGGATATGGCACGGAGGGTGTCACAGGCGCCTTTCTCCAATCAGGCAGGCTAGAAGGATATGCTAATAACACATCCCCTCCCGTCTCTCACCAACCACAGGTTGGCGCTGAGGGTTGGGTACTCTTTTGAGTACTCAAGGCTCACTAATTTGGGCAAGTTGGGTTTTATGTGATAGTATTTATATCAAATATAAAGTAATAAAGTAATTACAAAAAGAATTATAAAAAGAAATAAGGAAGAGGAAAGGAACTGGTCTGAAAGGATAAATCCTGATAGACTACAGTTAGGTGACTCCTTAAAAGAAGGTTTAGATTATTATACTAATATAAGATTATAAATGGTAAAGGGTGGATCCTAGCCCTTCCAACAATCTTCAAAGTAACTGATTAAAGAGTGGGTTAAAGCTCACTAGACTAGTTGTTCTATGGTCACCAACCATGGGTTTTTGTATGGTCACCAACCTATTTGTTTCTACTTAGGGGAAGTAGAGGATCCAGAGTTGGATGAAGAATGTACTACTTAATTTTAGTCAGGAAACTTTTTAAAGTAGGATCCCACTATTTTCCGCCCTTGGTTTGGTATCCGGAGCCCCCTCGCGGTACCGGACCCAGGGCGACAACCAATGTGCAGCCCCTTTTGAAAATTGAGGCTCCTTCAGGGGGCGCTCTTTGCCTCACTTTTTTTAGGCCTAAGGGGCTCGGTAAGAGGGATCTCTCAAGTTCAGTTTGGCAGGCAAATGTCACTTTATTCACGCTATCTAAATGGGTTGGTTAGGTATGGCGCATAAATGACATATCATAGCATAATTTGACCACGTCACATAGAGCATACAAGGCATAGAGGGCATACATGTAATACAAGTAGGATCCTACAAGTAAATGAGACAACAACCAATTCATGGTTTTGAGAAAAAGCACACAACACAAAAGACAAAATGAACATGAGAAGAGGAAAAAAAGAATTCAAAACACACTAAGTGGTTTGATTTGCCCACCAACCTGTAAGAACTCGGAGTGAGAGATGGAATGCAAGGGCGCTAAAGGGACCTCTACGATGGTATTTGGATTGTGACGTGAGGATGCACAGGCCATCCTTGAGCAAGCATCTAAGTAAGTGCACAACACAGTACAAGCATAAAGTAAGTAGCCTTGTACATGGCTCATAACACCACTCCCCCCTTTATGTCTCAACCCCCTCTTGATGGGTTAGCATCTTTCCACAGGTTGGCATTAAAAAACCCAGTGGGAAAAAGCCTCACCCTCATGACTTTCTCCGTACCCTGCGGTATCTTCTTTCAGCTTGAGGATACTTGTTGTTAAATTCTATCATCAATTCTTGAGCATTATTCATTAGTTCTTCTGGTTCCCATGAATCATGATCCAGGCTATACCCTTTCCAACTAATTAAGTACTCCACTTTCCCTCTCTTGCTTCGTTTGTCTAATATTTCTTCAATTTCATATTCAGTTTCATTTTGAATTGTTATTGGCGGAGGCGGTTCATGCACTTGATCCTTAATTTTGCTTTTCTCGAATTCTCTGAGTAAATTTATGTAACAAACAGGGTGAATCTGGCTCATTGACTTTGGTAAATGCAATTTGTAAGCATTTGTCAATACACATTTTAAAATAGGAAAGGGACCCATCCATCTGTGTGAGAACTTAGCTGTGGGTCGTGTGGTTGATAAGTTCTTATTATTCAACCACACTTTGCTTCCAACCTTCCAATTTGGTGTTTCTTGAACTTTCTTGTCATGTTGCTCCTTCATTGCTTCTTGAGTTAATTGCATTGAGTCCTTTAATTCTTTCTGAACTTTGTTTAAGTGCACTAAGCTTTTCTCGACTGAAGGTAAGCATTGGTCGCCAGTGGGCACATTGGTGAAGCTGACGTTAAAACCGTAGTTTGCTTTGAAAGGTGACATTCCAATAGCTACATGATCATTGTTATTGTAAGAGAATTCAGCCATGGGGAGAAGAGAACACCAATTGTCCTGTTTGCATGACGTGAAATGACAGATATATTTCTCAACTGCTTTATTAGTGATCTCAGACTGTCCATCAGTTTGTGGATGGTATGCCGTCAAGGATTGAGTAATTATGCCTAGTCTTTGATTCATGTCTTTTGTGAGTTTGGAGATGAAGACATTACCTCTATCTGATGTAATTGACTTCGGTGTTCCATGCAATTTCCAGATATTCTTAATCATCAATTCAGCGAGTTCATCCGACGTCATTGTTTTCCTACAGGGTACAAAGTGTGCCATCTTTGTTAGACGGTCAACCACTGTCAGGATCCTGTCGTTACCTTCGGATTCGGGAAGATCTGTTATTAAATCGTAACAGATGTCAGTCCACGGTCCGCTGGGAATTGGGAGAGGATTAAGACTACCAAATGGCTTTGTTGTCCTTGACTTGACGCGTTGACAAGATTGGCATCCGTTGACATATTGACTTACAAAGGACTTCATTGATTTCCAATGGTAGCCACGCTTAACTAAGGCCAAAGTTCTCATTCTTCCCGCATGACCAGCTAGTTGACTGTCATGACGTGATCGCAATATCTGAATTTTTAGATTGTTATCATCAGGTACTACTATCCTGTCTTTCAGATAAAGAATACCGTTGATGCTTGAGTAATCTTTCATGAATTTTGATGTCCACCCTTCGCCACGCAGCTGTAGTACTTCAAGTATTTTGGGATCTAATTTTGACTTGACCTTAACTTCCTCCAATATGCGTTCATCATTCCATATTAGGTTGCCTTCATCATCCATCCTTTCTTCATTTAAATCCATTTCACTAATTTGCAAATTCGGATTTAAATCTTCTTCCATTACCCATGAACTAAAGAGGTCTAATTCATCAATAAAGGCGTTGGCTGGTAAATTCTGTGGTTTCAGTAGTTGTCCAAAGGTGAACTTCTCACCCTCCTTTGGCATTAAGTCTGGTCTTCGCAATAATGTGTCCGGTTTTGTGGACTGTCTACCCGCTCTGAATCTAATCTCAAAATCAAAACTACCCAAGACTTCTGCCCATCGTGCTTGTTGCCTGGTTAATTCTTTGGTTGTCATTAAGGACTGTAAATTTTTATGATCTGAGTATACTATCACATTGAGTATATTGGGATTGCCTTTGAGATATTGTCTCCATTCCTTAAAAGAAATTACTACCACCATTAATTCTTTATCAAAGATTTCATAGTTTCTCTCTGCCTGAATTAAACAATGTGAAAGGAATGCTACTGGGTGTAATTCCCCGTCATTATCCAAGATTTGAGATAGAACTACACCCAATGCGTAATCTGAACAATCACATTCAAGTACAAAAGGTTTAAACGGGTCTGCTATTTTAAGAATCGGGGCCGTTGTAAATGCTTTCTTGAGGTCCTCAAATGCCGTCTGTCTAGCGTCAGTCCAACTGAAAGGAGTGTCCTTTTGAGATAATTCATGCAATGGGCGTGCAATCTTTGAAAAGTGGCCTATAAAGCGTTGGTAGAAATTTGCAAAGCCGATGAAAGTTTGTACTTCAGATAAATTTCAAGGTGTCTGCCATTCAGTGACTGCTTTAACCTTGGTTTTGTCCATTTTAATTTGATTTTTAGATATGATTAACCCCAGGTAAGATATCTCTTTCTGTGAGAATTTGCATTTTTCCGGCTTTACCCATACATTTTGCTTTCTTAAGATCTCTAAAACTTCTTTCACTACAGCTTTATGATCAACTCCTGGTTGAGTATAAATGAGAATATTGTCTTGATATGCAGCAACATCTCTTCCAATATGAGCCTTGAGTATATCCTGAATAAGATACTGAAAGAAACCGGGAGCTCCAGTTGGTCCAAATGGCATAGTCATGGGTTCAAATTGACCTCTTTTGCATATGAAGGCAAGTTTTGCCTCATCACCTTCTCTAACCCTTAAATTGTTGTAGCCATTCCTCATGTCAAGACTGGTGTATTCATCAGCGTCCAAGAGACTGTCAACTAGCTCCATGGTTGATGGCAAGGGATATTTGTTCTTGACCGTTACCGCATTGAGTTTCGATAATCAAAGCATGGCCGTAAACTTCTGTCCTTCTTACCCGTAAACAATACAGGAGCAGCCCATGGGAAGGTCGTCCTTTGTATAGTTCCGTTTGCTAGTCCTTTATCTAACGTTTCGTCCAGGACCGCACTTTCTTTGGGTGATAATGGAATTACTCTGCCTGCCTGAGGTGTTGCATTCGGGAGAAGATCAACTCTAAAATCATACGGTTGGTGCGGGGGTAGGACGTTGGATTTGCTTTTCTCAAACATATCAACAACGCTGCCACAGTTGCTATACTGGTATAGTATCGGCAATACCCAGTAAAGTATTGAATTCACAATACTGATCTTGCGACACTTCAGTAACAACACCACCGGCGCTCCACACAAAAAAGCGGTAGCGGGGCGGCAGCGGAGCGGCCTCGACCCGCGCTTTCCTCCTAGCCTTATAGCGGGGGTTGCGCTTAGCTATAGCTATCTGGGACCCCCTGTGTCACATAGCGGTTTGCCTATGCGCACTGTATAGCGGTATTTCGCTGTGCCCAGAGGCGCCATAGGGCCGCATAGCGAATAAGCGCCTCATAGTGATCCAGCGCCTCATAGTGCCTATAGCGCCTCATAGAAGGTTCTTTCAAAGATCCTTCCGATCGGAAACCTCCCCGGACCACCCTTCTTCAATAGGAAATCCACCTCACCACCTCAATTCCACCTCAACCACACAATCACCATCACAAACCGCCTCAGCCTTCCAATTCGACCTCAACCCTCGAGCACAAAGCAACAATCAGAACACCCCCACACCCAAGTACCCTCAGACATCATGCTGTTGTTTCCCGGCCGATTGGACCTTCGGCTTTGTTAATAAAAGGTCCTAAAGGTGAGTGTCTCTTATTTCCCTTTTTTGATCATTCATCGATCTACTGTTTGATCGCTGAAGCTTTCTTTTTTGATTTTAATCCCACCCTTACTTTTCTGAATTTTTTAGATATCTTCTATCAACCTTTAGATTATCACTTAATCATGCCTTCATCTGTCAACAAAAACAACACTCAAACTAGTCGAAAATAAATTTGTCTGGTAAATTTGCAGAGGCTATAGCTTATGTCCGAGCTTATGAAGCTTCTAATACCAAAGCTAAGAAGTCCAAGTAGTTTTTTTCTATATATCTTTCTATCTATTTCTTCTCAATTATCCTATCTAAACAAATGACTCAAAAATTCAAAAAAAATGATCGTGTCCTTTTGTTCTCTTTCTATCTTTTTCTTTTGATGTGCGTTTTGTGCCCGTTCTTTTTCTTTTTATCTTTTCTTTGATTGATCGATCTCTCTTGATGAGACCAGCCTTTTCTTTATTGTTTAGTTTCCTACTTTCTTCTTACTCTAGACGAGTCTTGTTATTTTTCTTTCAAACAATTGTGCGCGTTTTTCATTCCTTGTCCGTTCTCAACACTTAAACTATCCCCACTCCTTTGCCTTCAATGATAAAGTAATTGTCGGCCTAATTTTTTTTTTTCGCGCTTTTTGCCGCTATCCCGACCAAATTTTGACCATAGCAAAGCGGAGCGGAGCAAGAAGTCGCACCGCTCTAAAGTGCCATAGCGGCTCCAAATCTATAGCGGAGCGGTTTCGCACTAATCCATAGCGCCAAATCTCTCCGCCCTTGAAAATCTCATTTATAGCGGAGCGGAGCGAAGCGCGGTGGTGTTGTCAGTAAAGTATCACCAATCCAATACTGATACCAGATACGGTATTGAAAACCACAATACTATTGGCGGCCATCTCAAGTAAAGTATCTTGAAGAAATACTGTTACTATACTTGATACTGTATTGGTATCTGCGCCACGATACCGATACTGTACTCGGTATCTAAGCCTAAATGGGCGGAATCATTGACTGATACTTCTCCAGCAACTACTGGGTATAGTATTGGTTTTCTGATACTTTACTCGATACAGTATCAAAATTGACGATACCATCCCAAGGACCTGCAAGTAAAGTGTTGGTCAGACTGATACTAAGTAAAGCAGTTACTATACTGCAAAAAAGTTACTATACTGTTACTATACTACAAATAGTAACATAACTGTGGCAGCGTTGATATCAAGGTAGTCGTGGTAGCATGTTGCAAATAGGTCAGCAGCTGACTGTTTGGGTTTTCCTTGGGCTTGATCAGCGGTGAGTTGAGCGGATACGTTCCAGGAAGCTTTCAACGTGTTCAATTGTGGATGAACGTTGGTTGACAATTTTAGAAAATTAGAGTACAGCTTCATCTTTGGTGATCAAATTGCTGGTCTGGAGATAGTTCCTGTTGGTTTCTGTAGAAGGTATGCCTGCTTTTTCAGTTGTTCTTGGGATACATTTTCTGATTCATTAACAGACTCACTCTGCGGCGGTTTTAATGAGTCATTGCTGATCTCAACCCCCATGTCACGTTTCCTGGCTTTCCTCTCCAGTTCCTCTTTTGGGTCTATTGAGGTGTTTTTCGGATTGGACAAGGGTGCACATGTGACATCTGCAGATGAATGGAATTCTTTGTTGTTCTCTTCATTTGTCGGCATCTGTTTCTCAAGTTCTAAATGGTGTTTAAGCTTGCAAAGAGTTTCTTTGACTAGTTGTTTAGAATCCGAGAGATACTCACATTGCGGGTGTTTTAACGAGTCATTACTGAACTCAACCCCCATGTCACTGTGCCTAGCGTGCCTATCAGGCTCCACGTCAGGGTCCATTAAGGCTATTTGCGGCTTTGACATTACAATGTGATTAGTCTTCTTCTTGAGTTCACTTTCTTTCCAATTGAGTGAATTATGATTTCTTTTAATCCACGGCATTCCAAGAATTATGTTGTACTAGTTGCGTAGTTGAGTGTTTATGAAAGTGGTTGGTGTGGTGAGAAAGATCTTTACTTAAGCAAAAAATTTAAAAATTATGTGAAAATTCGTAGTTTTGGTCAAAGGCAAATTTATTATTGAAGTTATTAGTCATCAAGTTCATCAAAGTTGATTTATAATCTGCATTTAATTATCTTTTAAATCATATATTTACATAAGTAATTGATAAGAACATTCAAGAGTAAAGAAAAATTCGAAAAGATCAATAAAAATAGTATAAGAGTGAAAATCAAATTAAAGGAATTAGTAAGAAGGGATTTGAGGAAGAAGAACATTTAGTTTGGATCTTAAAGAATGGAAACTGTTATGAAAAGAATGAAAGAAGAAGAACAATATCAAGAAAGTTGAAGGAAATTTCGAAAATATGGGTATGAAAGGCTGGAAAATGGTTTTTAGGTTATTATTATAAGAGTTATTGGTTCAGGAAGGTTTTATTATGAAAGAGAAGGATAACATTAGTCAGAAACAACTTTGATCACGAGGATTGATAAGGGAGGTGTGAAATCATTCAAGAAAAGGGGTATTTCGAAAAAGGGTACTATGGTATTAATTCCTGTGTAGTGATGTCATTGATGGATTGATTGCGCCAAGGGTTTTTCAGAATGATTTTAGTGCTGTGTAATTGATTGGAGTGCCGTGGAATGATCTTTTGATAGAAGGACAATCATTATTAGACGTGAAAATAGTCAAAATTCATCAAAAATGGAGGTTTACAGTTAATTACATATGTTAAAACTTGTCAGAATTGGGTGTGTGATAGCTCATTCAACGCAGAATTAATCATTTCATAATGTACAACCTTCAAATCATTAGTAACGGAGGAGTAGTGAAAAAGCTATAAGGCAACAAAGAAACTGGAGTGAATTTCGAATTTGGTGATTACATATGACATTCACATGACAAAACTTTATTTTCTCAATCTTTACAACTCAATAACTTATTCATCGCACATCAGAAATAGGTCATATGGGGGTGATAAATGATCAGTATCACGGGGGCTATCAAATGAGCCATAGTAATCAAAAATTGAACAACTTTACAAAAAATTCGTAATTCCAAAAATGGATTTCAGCTATGAATATTAGGAAAAAATCACCTGTATTCATCATAAGAAGATCTGTTCATCATTTATTGAAATCAATTGATCAAATTCACGCCTTGAATCATTACAAACAATAATATTTATGACATCATATGGTTACATTGGAGGATTTTCTGTTGATTTTGACGGTTTTTGAGGGTTTTTGGAGGCTGTTGACCATTGTTGAAGGTTGTTAGAGGGTCATATACTATTGTTAGGGATTTTACGT
>NW_006768807.1:285763-293107 GCF_000204055.1 Melampsora larici-populina 98AG31
GAATTAAGTATTGAGACAATTTCTCTGGTGCCTTATCCCAAGAATTCAGCAAAACCCCGTGATGATTCTTTCAAAGAGGCAGTCTTAGGCAACTTCTACTGGTTAGTTATATTAGTAGATTATCCCTCTTTAAGCTCTGTAAAGCTCTTGTTGAGCTTCAAGTTCTACATCGGTTGATTTTCTTCATTTACTATATAATCACCAGTATGTGTTACTCTTGATTTGTGTCCACTGAAAACAGTGACACTATGAGATTTGGGCAAGGGATCGATGTGAAGTTTGTGTCTTTCCCCAAACGTGAGACTTATAGCCTCATGGGTCGCACCACTGTCTATTAAAGCTCTAGCGGTCATGGTTGTGTCAGAATTAGGATCGTGGAGTTGGATGCTTTCAATGATACAAGTATCTTTCATTTAAAGACTATCAATAACTCCTACTTCAGCTCCTAGACAAGATTTGCTCGGGGGTGGCACAACTATCACTCTTGAGCATCTTCATTTTTTGACACTTCAGACCTCCCTTCCTCTTTCTCCTTTCCTTTCACCTCTGATAATTGACTATCTAACTCTGCTACTCTTGCTCTTAATCTACTAATTTCACTCCCTCTGTTACTTCCTCCTCCAAATCCACCATGTCCTCTGCGCCTCTTTGCTTTCGGACAGCTTCCAATGAAATGCTCTAGACTTCCACAGCTGTAACAAGCCCCTGTTGAACCGCACCGATTGTACTCATCAGATGAAACATTGAGTTGATATGCGGAACAATCCATAGCATCAGGGTTGGTGGTGCTGTTGTGTGCCGCAGCAGGTGATACGGGCGGATAGTTTGATACATTGTGGCGTTGGTGGAGCTTGTTGTCGATTTTAATGGCCATATGAGCCATTTTCTCAACCTCTTCAAATGTTGCATTAATCATATCAATGACTATTTCTGGCTCAGTCCCTGTTGGAATTGAGACAAGAGAATATCTGCAGACCATTTAACAACGAGTGATAATTCTGAGAATCATATCCAGTAATAGGATACTGATTGGGTTTGTTTGAGAGCTTGAATTTCTCTTTCAACCTTAGAAACTTGTTCATTGTCGAAGAAGGTAGCGCAAAAAGACTGAATCAACTTGGACCAATTGACGAGATGAGTTTTTTCCGGGTCAAGTAGTTGATCCGTTATAGCCTGACTCCAGATGCTAGCTTTCCCGGTCATATAAGACAACACAAAAGGCACTTGTGATTGTTCGTCTGCAAACAACGAGGCATTCATCTTCATATAGAGGCCTATTTGATTCATAAACACTTCAGATTTGGGTCCTTCAGATCCATCAAATTTATCCGGAGTCGCAATTTTAGGTGGCTTATGCAAAGAGATTTGATTTGGGGCTTGGGAATGAGCTGCAGGAGTCGCACTAGTTCCTTGAGACTGTCCTTGCTTCTGATTCAACTCAAGTTGTGCTAGCTTTTGTGCTAATTCTTGACTCCAGGCATTAGCTTCTTGACTTTCAGTCTCAGCTTTCTTCCGGAGTTTGGTTTCTGTATTCAATCACGTATTCATTAAGCTCAATTCTTTCATTACATCATCCAGTGTTTCATTGGACATTTTGACTTCAGATGATGATTCTACAGTATCTTCAAATATATCTGAATTACGCCTTGTAGAATTGTGACTTGTAGAAGTCGGGCTGTGAGGTAGCGTAAAGTCCGGCGTCGTGAATTGGATGTGATCTTAGAGATGTGGAGTGGTTGAACTATTGGTCTTAGAACAATTTAAGCTTTTCAATTTGAATTATAACTTTCTTGAATATTGCTTTGAAACTTTGCAGATTGATAGGACCCTGGAAAGCCCCGGTCAAGGTGTGTGACGTAAATTCCAACCTTTCCCGGGAAAACTCTTGAAAAAAAGTTGGATTCCAACCTTTTTTGTCACTAACATCCAAAAATTGTGCAAAATGGTGTCGTTGTGCTGAAAAAGCGAAAAACTGGGGCTTTGGGGGTCAAAGCTAGGCTGTTGATCAAGCAAAGCATTGTCAGAAGAACATGATTGAGATAAAATGACTTCAACAGGCTAGACATGTAGATGAAAACAACAGAAATGAAACACAAAGGAAATTTGTAACTTTATTTGTTAGAAACCCAATTTTTATATGAGTGAAGGATTCAGCTAAAGAATCTAGACAACTAGACAAAGACATTAATAGATAAACTCATTAAAGAACAATATTTGAATCATCGATCTTGATCTTCCTCAGCTCAAGTAGCTGTTGAAGCTTTGAGCCGATTTTTGAAAGCTTTGATGAATTCTTTACTGGGTAAATGATTGTAGGAATCGGTTTAAAACAACAGGGATTGAGTAAGATCTGTCGCGTATGTGAGAGAAATTTGAGCCTTGAGATGAAGGAAATAGATATACTATGTGGGTAGATTCAATGTGAGCAAAGGTCTACTCGTCTGGAGTGATCCATTAATTTTAGGCTTCACAATCTACTTCAAGTGATTTAATGCAATGTTTATAACTTTATTGCATTTGTTTCATTTGTATTAGGGCAGTTCAAGTTTGAATTTTTAAGACCAATTTTACGTTATAAGACATGATTGATGTCCTTAAAAAAACTTATGTTGAAATGTGCAATCGACTTAAGTAAATACATTACACTTACAAATGATTAGGAAACACAAAAGGAGAAGGAGAATTAATTAAGATAAACCAATGATGAATTAATTACAAAATACTTACCCCAATTAGTTTGGTAGATCAAATTGGTACTCATACTTGTCCAGTGTGAATTCAAGTGTACTTCTCTTTCCTCATCTTTGGAAAGAGAAGTACGTAAATTTCTATTTTTCTTTCTTTCTGATTATTATTCAATTTAATGTTGTTGTTTTTGATTCTGGTTATGTTTGGATTATGTCTTCAACTGTTATAGACATCCATCTCTTATAGTCCCAAAAGATCAGTTATTGAAACAGAGATAACTTATACTAATCATCATCTGTACCACTTTTAGGTACTCATCTTATAATTCCTTATTAGTGATATTTGTTCTTTTCTAACTATTTCTATTGGTTACTTTAGGTCAGAATCATCTTGTTAGTTTTGGTGTTAGGCAGAGGTTCTCATTGTGCTATTGTGCACACTCTTAGGTGATCTCGTCCTCGTTTCTGTCGGTTTGCTTTTCGTTCGATGTGTTGGATTTGTTTTGGAGTGTATTCTGTACGATCCATACGTGGTTGGGTAGGTGCTGTCATTGTGGTTGGGTTGGGCGTCTCATTATCAGCTGTAGTGGTGCTGGTGGTGGCAATATCTGACCCGCTCCGCTCAAAATTGCGGTGGCGGTGCGGTATCGTGGCGGCCGCACCGCCATAGATATGGGTTTTTTGGCCAAGCGGTTATCTCACAGCGCTATCGCTCTAGGGCCTGGCATGGTGTCATAGCGCCGCAGCGCAGTTGGGCGGGATATCGGCCGGATATTGCTTTATAGTGGTATGTAGTGTATATATTGGTTTATATTGTATGTAACTACATACAATTGACAAATACTTACCTTAGTGTGATGGAAACCCTTCCTCTCCATCGATGTAAGTATGAGCATCACCATATACCCTCACCCTCCCTCAGTATCTCGACAACCACTCAACAACAATCTCTCTGTCTATGTTTCCGAGGACGGGCATATGTATCATCAACACCAAAGAATCAACAAACCCATACCATCTCGACACATACCATCTCAAAATGTTTCTAGATCACTTGACTCGCTCATTCTAGATCACGTCATCGTCTCGCTAGGGCAAGAAACCATGGAATCAAAGTGGGAACTAGGTGCGAGAATGACAGAATCACGCACCTTATGGTCAGCTTCAGCCTACCCTCATCTGGTCAATAAATACCCTGGCCTTCTTCAGGTCAGTTTCTTTTCTTCATCCGCTTTGTTCTTCATTTGTGGTGTCTAGCTCAAACTAGTTGTGTTCTCATTCTCGTATTACTTTAGATTAATCATCTTACACTCACCTCAAAAACTCGATCATTAACCATGTGTCCCCCCACCCCCAGTGATGGTTCTCCAGTCCTTGAATCAAACAAATCACCTGCTCCTACCCCTACCCGTAACCTTCGTCGTCGCGATACTTTACCTTTACCGTCCCCTGGTTTTGTGTTCCAATCTAAGGATTCTCGCCGTGCTTTAGTTCCCCCTTCCAACTCTCACAGTCACTCTCCTGCCAACTCGTCCAACTCAGACAAATCTATGTCAATCTTGATATCCGAAGAGGCATCATCCAATCAATCTGATCAATCCAGCTGCGAGTCCGACGACTCAATGCTTCGTCAGGCCCGATCAAGCAAGGCTTCTACTTCAAAGAAGTCCGTTGTAGTGAAGAAAGGACAAAGCAGCTCTGGAAAACGTCGAACGACCAGAGGTAAAGTTCCAGCCATGTTCAAAGCCAAGTCAAAGGTCCGACCGATTGTACCAGCTAAGAAGCGCAAGCGTCTCGCTGTTGAGGTGAGTGTTTCCTTTTTTTATCTTTCTTTCATTTGTTAATGTATTATTTCGACTCTCTATTTCATATTTAAATCCTAGGATGTCGAAGTACCAGTCTGCATCGACTTAGTCCAAAGCTCGGATGTTGAGGTTGTCCAATCCTCTGGAGTGCGCCGAGCACAATGTGCTCGAGTAGGTCATCTATTTGATTACTATCACCCTCCAGTCCATGTCAAAAAAGAGGTATGTGGTATTGATGTCTTGGTTTTCTTTTATCTTTTTTTCCTAATCGATTTCTCACTTTTTATTGTTTCTTCCTCATTATTTCAATTCAGACCGGGCCCGACCCCCGTGGATTCAAATGCAAGTTCTGCGATGGGATGTTTGTACGTGGCAAGAACAGCAATTATAATCTATACGGACATCGTGACGGCGCCAAAGATCGACCTGCTTGCCCAAATCGACACCTGGCCATCGAGGCAGGGATGGACCTACCTCGCACCTGGAAGCAACAGCAAGCAGCTCAGGCCCCAGTTGTAACAGGTACATTAGGTACTTTAGACTCTTTCTTATCCCGGGCAACCTTTAGTCTCGATCTCCTCAACCATGTCATGGTCATATGGATCCTGCGTCATGCGCTTGCATTTGCTCGTTTTGAAGATCGGATCCTGCGTGCAGCCTTCAAGCTTTCGAATCGACAGGCTACCTTGAGAACTCCCAAGTGGGCAGCATCCATGTCCAAGGAACTATATGTTGACCTTAGTTTGTCAGTCATCAAAGAAATTCAGGTGGGTGACTTTCTCATTTCCTTTATCTTGATCTCATTTCCTTTATCTTAATCTCGTTTCCTCTTTTTCTTTCCTTTATCTTAATCTCGTTTCCTCTTTTTCTAATTTATCTGATCTTATGTTCTGTTGATCACATTTTTCAATCTGATCTTTGACAAACAGGATAACGATGCTCGCTTTTGTTTACTCCACGATGTGTGGACTACAAAAGGCAGCAAGTATGCCTTCATTGGGGTTTCAGCTAATTACATCGACAAACAGTGGACCTATCGAACTACTCATCTTACGCTCAAACTTGTGACATGGAATCATTACGGTGTGCTTCTTGCTCAGCCAGTCGCACACTTCCTTATGAAGCATGATCTCCACAAGAAGATAAGTAGTTTCCCTTATCTTTCCTATTGATTAAAATCATATACTGACTTGAGATGGTGTTCTCTCCTTTTGTACTCTTACTTATTAGCTCAAACCACAGACTCTGGCTCGAACAACATGACGATGGCAGCGGAGCTTGAATCTGTTTTTGCAAATGCTGAAGACCCGGTTTTATGGGATTCAGACGCTAATCATGTACGTTGTTATGCTCACAAGTTAGGCCTTGTGGTTAAAGAAGGACTCAAGACGCTTGGTATCAAGACATCCAAATCAAAGCCTTCAAACCCCGACATGTTGATGCCGATTCCAACCATTCGAGTTCAAACAGCTGATAACGATGATGAGGATATTCAATATAGTTCAGATGAAGATGACTATGATATACCTCCTCATGCGCGCAAATGTTCTTCTGAAAATGATGATGATGTAGACTCAGATGATGAGATTGATGACAAAGCGTGCTCCGTAATTCTTGGGTATCAGAAGGTATGTTTACTTTCCCTTTTTGTGATTTCCTGTTTTTCCTCTCATCGTTTGATCTGCTTACTGACAATCAATTTATCCAAATCAGGCCAAGAAGTTCAATAAATTCTTATGTCGAAGTGGTGCACGTCGAGGTGAATTCAAAGGTAAGTCGTCCCAGCTTGGCTATCAGGGACCTCAGCCCATTCCTGGGTGGGGATTACGCTGGAACATCAATCTGGATGTGTCCAATCGATTGTGCTTAGCCCGTGATGTGAGTAGACTACTCACCTTTTGATTTCTCGTATTCAATTTCCAAAACTGACCAGCAATCGTTTCAGGTGGCCGATGCAATTATGACTTCTGATCGTAAGACTCGGTATTATCAGGGCCTCTCCATTTCTCCTGAAGAATGGGATGCCCTTGAGGTTTTGAATCAAGTATTGGAGGTAAGTTGAGCTACATTTCGCCTATGTTGATTTTTGCATTGATGTTTTTTTTGTTTTATTAGGTTTTTCGTGTGTCAACCAAACACATGGAAGGTGATTTCCCATCAGGTTGTATTTTATTACCAGAGTACCATCGTACTATCACTTCCCTTGAGTCGATCGAGGCCTTGACCGAATTCAATTCCATACGCAACATGATCAGTCACATGCTACCCAAACTCCGCCAATATCAACACGAGGCATCACGCTGCAACACAATCCTGGTGGCCACTGTTCTGAATCCTCAACTACGTCTCAAGATATTTGAAATTCACTACCCCGACTATCTTGAAGAAGCTAGATCGGCAGTCAAGAGACACTTTGATCACGCTTTATCTTGCTGGCCAATCACCCCACCCTCCTCCCCCTCTCCTAGTGTTTCTCAACCTACCGATACACTTTCATACGGGTATGACCTTTTTGTGGCGACTCACTCCTCTGCTGATGGTACTAAGGCTCGCGAAGCGGAGTTGCAAAGGTACTTGGATGGCCATGATGCAGTGGCACCTGGTCAAACTCCTTTGAGTTGGTGGAAGGTGAGTTTTTAATTTTGTATCATCTTCACTCTATTGTTGTGATATTAATCTATGTTGGTTTCTTTGCTCAGGCTCATGCCTCTAAATTCCCGGTCCTTGCAACCCTAGCTCGAGAATACCTTTCGGTCTCTGCCACCACTTGTGCAGTGGAACGAACCTTCTCCTCTGCAGCCGATATAGCCACACCAACTCGAGGTGCTTTATCCCCAACCACAATCACTAAG
>NW_006768807.1:293325-324824 GCF_000204055.1 Melampsora larici-populina 98AG31
TACACTCGTTTGTTTTCACGTTGTTCTCCATTTACTTACAATACTTTGTTCATCTTCAACTTCAACTTCTTCTTTCTGTTTTCTGCCCTTGTTTTTTTTTCAAAATGGTATTATTTCATTACACTCGTTCCTAACCAGTTTTTCTTTAACTTTACACCTTTTTATCAGCTTGATTGCTTTTTAACTGGCTTTTTACAGTTGTCATTTTTTTCTCTTCTCTAATTTTTTTTTCTCTACACTCGTTTGTCGCATGTTAATCATCAATATTAGGTTATTTTTCATCAAAACTTTGCTACCCCGTGCCCATACCCACTCTGACCACTATGAGAAGCCCAAGTTTGTGAGAGCGTTGTGTTGCGTTGTGGTTTTCTGCATCGCAAGGAACTTGCCATAGCGGTCGATTTCATATATCGTAGCGATTGTGATTAGGCCATTGCGGCAAATCACAACGCTATGAAATCTGGCGGATATATCGGTGCGTAGCGGAGCGGGTCAGATATTGGTGGTGGTGGTTGGGGTCGGTGATACTTGTTGTGTTTTACGACGATTAGTCTTATGACCATCACGAAGTGTTTTTCTCCCTTCCATTGAATGATGATCAAATCTTTCAAACCATTGATGTTGATCATCTTTCAAATGAGATTCTTTGGCCAACTTTCGTACTTGTTCCCTTTCATACAGTTCTTGTGTACCTGGACTCATTTTCATCACTGAAGTTGAACCTGATCCAGAATATCCTACACCTGATCCGATCTCGGAACCTGTTGTGGTTTCCATTCTTACCATTGCAGAATGTACACGACAAGCAAGACAGATATAGAATCCTAGAATGAAAGGCTTCATTTTATGATTGATTCAAGAGTGTCTTTGATGGGAATCTTGTTGAGCAAAAAGAAGGAAGTCTAGTAAGAAAATCTTGTCGAAACAAAACATGCGGAACAGGTATGATCAAGAAAGTAACATACATTTTAAAGCTCTGTACTTGAAAAATTGAAGATCTTAAGACAATATGGGTCTTTTTCAAACACCCTTGTTAATAGAAGTAAAGTGTTATTGTAAAGCTTATCAACTATAGATCTTTTAGAGTAGATATGGTGAATAAGTTATTAGTATTTTCTCCGGTTAAAAGTTGAACAGAAATGTACTCACCTAAAGCTAACTATTGTAAATCTTGATAGTCCCAAGGTACTCAACCAAAGCTTTCGAATCCCAAAAATATACTTCAAGTCTAACAAGTATATAGTACACTCTTAACAAGATTTCCTAAGTTTTAAGAACAAAACCAGAACACAAATTGACAATCAAATGATGAAAAAAATTTGGAAATCAGTAGAGGAAGAAAAGATTTGTGGACTTGGAATTGTAAAAAGGTCATCCGTTTATAAGTGAATGGTTGGAAACTCCGCAACTTGCAAGTGAGAAAACATACTTGACATTCTGAACTTAGAACGCATTTCTTACCTACCTCATCATTTTCTGCGTATTCTACAAATCAGAGTCAGAAGCAAGGGGCCCGTAATGATTTGTTCAATATGGGTGACCATCTTGAATTCTCGTCCATATATGTATGTACATACTAGGTATTCTGAATCGTTTTGAATCCTGATGAGATACGGTCAAGAGATCGCTTCGATTTAAATACACATTCGAATGCTCTTCATCATCTCATATCTTATATTGCATACAAATCAACCTATACCAAACGTTCCGCGAAGGTTGAAGGTGGTTTCATAACTTGATGTTGTAAACTCCGCAAGCGTGACGAAATGCTTCAAATCACCTCGAACCATCAGTAGTGCAGGTTTTTTTATCGGTTGTAAAGGGTATTACGAGAAACCATTGATTGTTTTCAAATAATGGATCTGAGCCAAGATTTTCAAAGAACCTTACCCCAAGAACAAATAAACTAGACATCACAAGATACAAGGATTGGGTGGTAGATATTTCAGATTGGGATATGCCTTGCAAAGGGAGTATATCCCTGCAAAATCCATCATACATTTTTTGATGGGTTTAAAGAATTCATAGTATACAATTGTATCCTTATTTTGTAAGGTTTTCTTTGAATGATGATAAAGATGATGATGATGCATATAATTTGATTCGATTCAGATATTGAGTAACCATAGAGACCAAAGAAGATGAATGAGAGTTATGAAATTCAGAATATCATGATCATGATCGCCATATGATAAATGGATTGATACGATGAGGAATTACATAATTCCTAAGGATGAGAAAGAAATGATCGAGAAAAAATAAAGGAATTGTTAAGATGGGAATGAAGATGAGGAGATGGTTGATTTAGAAACCAAATGAATCGAAAAGGTAATCGATTTAAAAATAATCAGAGAGAAAAGATGTGATGACGATTTGAATGAAGTTTTGTGATTTAATTTTGGTAACCTTCTCATTGTTTACCATCACTACCATTGGCACCAGGGGATGAAGGATCTCATGAGTGAGAGACTGTGAGGATTGAAGATAGAAGATATATTGGATCAAGTTCTTTAGACTTGATACATTATTATTTTCTTGAAGTTGCAGTCAATGTTCTAGATGAACTAAAACTTTTCTTGCAAACACTTGACACACGGTTAAGACTTAAGTAGTAGTCTTAATATTTAAGAAAGATGGAATTAGCTCAGCATTCTAAATCGAAATCTAAATCAATTCAATCAGAACAAAAATTAAAAAATAGAAAATCAGTCAGTATACTCTCTATCATCTACTCTATCACTCACTATCATACTAACTCATTGGTTCTTATTTAATAGCATATCAGATATACAAACATATCATCTTCACCACCACCACCATTACCAAACCAACTCAACTCAAACAAACCAACCGAACTTCAAAACAAAACCAACTCATTATTAATCAGTAGACCATCCTTCATAGGTGATCTACAAACACTTACTGCTTATTATCAAAATGAAAACACACTAGACCAAGTCCAATACGCATCCAAACCGATCTTAACATCTACAAGAAAGCCTAAATCGATTCTAAAAGCTAATCATCCACCACCTAAGAAACCGAACCAATCGATCGATTCAAATCCAAGTTTCAATCGGATCCCTCAAAACTTAAAACCTAAATCAGAGACAAATCCAACGAGCAATCAACCATCCAAACCTATTTCAACTCAACAAAGATCTCAATCTACTTATCCTATTCGATTCCAACCCAATAAATATCAAGAAGAACGTCAAACCTTTCAACCTATTCGATTTCATCCTTTAGAGTTGCCTGATACTGAAGATGATCAAGTTCCTAAACTCGAATTACCTTTCTTTGGTGTCAATCAACATATTGGATGTAGGTTTTCGATCAGAACTCTTACTAGGGAAGTCGAACGGAGTTTGAAATCACATGAACCTATGGTCAGTTCTTTCCACCCAAACCCTCTTCATCAGTTTTTTGGTTTACCTTGGTCTTTCTGAACTTTGGGTTTTTTGTCTTTGATTTTCGTCTGGTTGGATCAGGTAACTAAAAAGTTTCAGGAAGATCAAGTTAAAAGGTATTTGAGTGAACATGAAAAACCAAGTGTGTTGAATCGAACTCGTCAAGACTTAGGACTTAGTCCAAGACATCAACAAACTCATCTAGATTCGATTCTCGAAAGTTATGGTGAAGAAGACACCGACCAAGAAGAAGAAGATTCCAACTTTCAACTTGATGAAATCATAGATGAAAATGATGATGATCAAACTAAATGGAACAAAGTCGAAAGTCTTTTATCACGATTACCTTGTCGATTACCTGATTTAGAAACCGAATCTGAATCTGATCAAAAAGTATCATCTTCTTCAGATAGTTTTAAAACTTTATCAAATTCATCATCACCATTAAAGATCAATAAACCGAACCTACCAAACCATATGGTAAGGAATGAAGAAGGTTCGGGGTTTCAAGCTAACCAAACCAACTTACGAAAATCAGAAGCTCCAAAACGGTTTTATCCAATCGAACCACCCGAACCTAAACCCAGTAGAAAGACAATCCAAGTCTCAAACCATACATCTGAAAACCCGACATCCACTATATCAAACAAGAGTGAAAGCTCAAAGCAGATTCCAGTCTTAGTACCCCAACCATGGGGCAGAGCCAGAGACCAAAGAAGACAAACCCAAACGATACACCCGACCAAAAGATCTTCGGAATTTCATCATTCTACTAATTCTAGAAAGTTGAAGAACCTTAGTCAACTTGAGTTTAAAAATAAACATCTTTCGGGACTTTCTAAGTCGTTTAAGAGTGGTCTTCAGGGGAACTGGGGCAGTTTGGGTCTGAAGAATGGGGAACTACCGCCCCCTGTGCCTGGTTTGCCTAAACGGTTTGTTTAGACTTTGGTTCTTGGGGTTGTGAGGTGTAGTGAAGTTTGTTGTGGGTCGTGGCAAAGGTTGGGTTGGGTTGATGGGGGTTTTGGAATGGGGGTTCGCGTGGATTGGAAAACTCGAATTGGGATTTAGAAGTTGGGATTTAGGATTCAATGGGTGTTTTTCTTGAGTTTTGATTGAAGTTTGGATGATTTTTAGCAACTTATTAAACACATGCTTGTTGTTGGTTTTTGTCACTTTTCTTTTACTTTTTTTTATACGAATGGTTTTTGATTCTTAAAACCTTCTTGAAGGAATCTCTTTAAAAGAAAACATTATTTTTAAATCAAAACGTTTTTTCTTTTCTTCTTTTTAACTTCTTTGATTTTACATATATTAAATTTATTGAACTGGGTTCGTTTTTTGATTTATTTTATTTTCTTGATATGATTATGTATTGTATTGTATTGTGAATGTGAATGAAGTATGAATCAATGGACTTGGATTATTTACAAGAGAAAGAAATCAAGAGTTTTTGAAAACTTTTGATTGAGGATGTTACTCTTGGGAAATCAGTTTGGTTTTTTTGGGTGAGTGAGTTGATATAAATTTGGAGTGGTGTGCTGTGTGGTCCTGGAGTGTGTTGAGAATTTTGATGTGAGAACTTGAAGGAGAGAAGCATTTCAAACCATCAACTATCAACATCACATCATGAACCCCATTCATTTATCATCATCATCAAATCAAACATCACAAAAAGAAATCGAGAAAGAACAAGAACAAGAACAAGAACAAGAAATCGAATTAGAGATAGAAGACGAAAATGAAAATGATCAAATCGAATCAATCCCAATGCTCAACTCTCTACATTCTAACAATCGATTCAAAGTTCATTCTAAAAAACCATCATCTGCTTCTAAAGATCTTTGGGGATTTTATTCTTATTCATTTGCTTCTGAAGTAAGTTCTTTAATTATCTTACATTCACATTCATCATCAACATCAACTGATTTTCGGATTACATATTTTGAAACGGTTTAGATTTTCTCAATCGTTGCTGTTTCTCTTTTCTTACGTAAGTAAAAAACCATCATCACAATGAACCTTTGTATGAATTTGAATTTTGGTTGTTGGTTTCAAAGCTATCACTCTAGAACAATTTGCAAGAGATAATGGATTCCAATACCCGAACCATAACCTCACATGTCAAGGATCATCAAAAGATCAACTAAACCAAACCAACATTCTTGAACCTGATCAAGAAACAGTTTGTGATGTGAAGTTATTAGGAAGATGGTTCGATACGGCTTCGTTTCCTTTATATGTTTTTAGTATCAGTGTGGCTATTCAAGCTATTTTGGTTTGTAGTTTAGGTGATGCTGCTGATCATCGTAAGTATCTCATCCTACATTTTCATTGAAGAAGATGATCGGATTCTGATACCTTTTTTTGGTGTGGAGGTAACTTTTAGCTACTATTAGAAAATTGTTGTTAGTGAGTTTTGCTGGGATTGGAAGTTTGACTGGAATGGGATTGTTTTTGTTGAAGAGTGAGTCCCAGTATTGGTCATTTATTTCGGTTTTGGTGATCGTTTCAAACGTTTCACTTGGTGGTAGTTTAGTTTGTTTAAATAGTTTTGTAAGTCTTACTCACCCACACAAACACCCAGAGACTTTTCTTAAACTTCATCAAATTACCATAGATGAAAGACTGATGATTTAAAAACCAAACTTGATGGAATTAAGAAACCTCTAGATCCCAAGTATAAGTAAAACTCAACCAGAAGTGATCAAGATTAAATCAAGATTAGAAGAAGAGATTGGATCGATTGAATTGAATTTGAAAGAAGAGTATGAGATCGTTTTGTCGAATACGATCTCAAAGGTTTCTTCGAATGGGATTTCGATTGGATTTACGGCTGGGATCCTTTGTTTGTTTGTGTCTTTGATCCCGGTGACTATTAGGAATGGGGATACGACTAGTTTGAGATGGGCCGTTGGGTGTAGTGCGGTTTGGTGGGCTATATTTACGATTCGTGGGTCACACTTTTTTATCTTTTACTAAATTAAACGGGTTCAGAACTTGAAGAAACAAACAGGAAAAATAAAGTCTTATGATTGTGTGTGTTTTTTTTTTGCTTGTTCTTTTTTGGTTTAGCGGCTGCAATTTGGCTACCTCCTTCTGATTGGAAACTTAATCAATCATTTCATCAAATCTTTAATCCCAAAAAAAGTTGGCAAGAGTTTGCTAAGATGTTAAGATCTCGAAAGAAATTAAAACATACGTTTTATTATTTAATGGCTTGGTTTTTATTATCAGATGGTACATATCTCTCGATTTCTTCCGATCCAAAACTCTTTGAAAAAAAGAATCTGATGCATGATTTTTTCCGGAATTATGTTTAGCTTATTCGACAATCACTTCAACAGCTATTATTTTTGGTAAAACAGCTTTAAAGATGTCATCATCACATTTAATCTTGATAGGAATCATCACTCCTGCTACTGGAATCTTAGGTGCATTGTTGATACCGAATTTGCAGTACAAACTTGTGTTTTTTCAGGGAAGGAATGGGGGATTGAGAATGTTTAAGTGGGTGGTTGGGTTGAGTGGGTTGATTCCTTTGTATGTTTGTTCGGGCGTTCTGTTTGGAACGAATGCTTTGAGTAGGGAATGGGAATTGTTTGTTTTGGCTGGTGTATTTGGTAAACGAAAAACTCGTTGGATTCTTTACCTTTTTTTTTTGGCTTTGGAGTTGGATTTTGCAATTTTACTGAGGTGTTTTTTTTTCTTTTGGGTTTGGGTTTTGCTTTTAGGTGTTTTGTATGGTGCATTTCAGTCTTATGCTAGATCTTTATTTGCTGAATTGATTCCACCAGGTCAAGAAGCTAAATGGTATGCACTCTTTAGTATAACTGATAAGTTGAGTTTATGTTTTTTTTTCTTAAAAAAGAAGAAAAGAAAATATAATTTGGATTTTGGATTTTTATTTTTCAATTTTTATTTGAATGTTTTTGTGTATGGATCGATGATGGTTTGATCAACTTGGAATTGAAGATTGAAAATTGATTTTGTTTTGGATTTTTTTGGGGATTTTTTTAGATCTTCTAGTTTTTTTGGTCCATTTATTGTTGGTGCAATAGCAGGTAAGAAAAAAAATCAACTTTTTAAAAACCCTTTTTCTCTTCTTACTTTTCTTTTGATCTGTTAATCTCAACTAATTGGATTTTTTTGGCTTTTTGGGGGAACGCGAAAATGGATCTTGATTAAAAATTTTTAGATTTAACACATAACATTCGATATGGATTTGTTTTTATTTTATTAATCTTATTGGTTTCTTTACCTTTATTAAATTTAATTCATATGGAAATTGGGAAAGAAGAAGCGTTTAGGTTTAGTGAAGAAGAACAACAAGAAGAAGAAGATTAAAAAAATGGATTTGGTTTGATTTTGATTGGTTTGTTTTTGGAAGTACAATTTTTTTATGGTTTGTAAGGTTTGAAGTGGGGTTTTTTGCAGTTTGGTTTACATAGGTTTTAGTAGGTTTTGTATGAATGATGGCATTTTTTTGGTTTGGTTTTTTGTAATGCATTGATTAGATCATGATCGTTTGTTTTTCAATGTTTCTGTTATTGGTAATTGCACAAATCATAGTCTCAAAAAGACATTTTCCGGTTCAAAATTGGATTCATTGATTGTACTTTTAAAGTCGGACAAAATGGTTAAAAGGGTTCTTTATCCAAATACGTTGAGTGAGCGTAGATAGTTGTGTAAAAGATTTGGAAAGCTTATTTTATTTAGCCCTTGGGAAGCATTGTTTTGATTTTCTTCAAGTTGGTCATGGATGGGCACAACGAGGATGTGAGGAGATGCCAGTCAAATTTCATGCTTGCATCGGTCAACACCGGTCCCGAGAGATTGATCACACTCCGGCATGATTCATGAGTGATAGGACCTGAACGAATATCTCAACTGGTCAAATGATGTGATCGATGGTATGGTGAACATGAATTGAGAGCTTTGTTAAGCTAAATGGGATCTGGTGAAGTCATCCAACCGTCTGTTACTTCGATGCCGCTCATCTTCATTCAGCACTCACTATAATAATACTGATCCCTACTGATCCACACTTCTAAAAATTCGCATCATCACCAAGTGAACGCATATGTTGGCACATTTTTTAAAAAGTTTAATTCATGTCAAGTCGAGCCATCGATTCACAACCCGTTTCTTAGTTTCATTCCCTTGGTCGTGTTGCTGATCGATCTTGACACATCATCAATGGAAACTCGTTGCAGTACTCCAGAGAGAGAGAGAGAGATCGAATTCTTGATTGTCATCTTAACATCAACACATTTTTTAATAACATTTTTGGAGGAATTTACAACGAGAAACAAAAAGAAATCAAACAGAATTCATTTCTTATGGTGTTCAATTTGAAATCTCATTCAAGAACTTCAAGTCAAGATTCTCAAGATTCTGATAGGATTCCTATAAAAGGTATTTTAAAATCAATGAAAAAGAAATCAAATCAAAGATCTCAATCACATTCACATTGGAATGTAAAACAACCCAATTCAAATCATCATCAACCTACTAGTATACTCAAAAATCCTGTGAAACCTGAAAAACTTGATTTACCATTTGTTGAAGGATGTCATCATATCGGTTCAAGATTTTCAGTTAATACACTGATCAAATCTATTCAACCAGTCAATCTAACTTCTGAAGTATGTTTAATTTTGATGATGATAATTTTGTTAAACCTTTAACTGAGATTCACTTTTTGATTCTTTTTAGGAAGTTGGGTATTTAAAAAATCGTCACAATCACTCGAAATCAGCATCAGATGATTTAAGTGATTTGTATCCAAGAATCAAAGGACCTTATCAACCTAGATCAATTTTATCTAGAACAAGATCAGCATATGGATTAAAACCACGTAAAAAGTCAAACAATCCAGATGATGAAGAATTTGATGAGACCAATGAAGTCAAATCAAATCAAAACAATGTCAACAAGGGTGATTCTAATCAATCAATTCATCATTCAAGACCTCCTAGTAATTTAGAACAGTATGAAAGACAATTCCATCCTGAAGTTTATCAATCTAAACTTCATGATCATCAACCTAAAAGTGTTCAACTTCATCCGGTTCGAGAAGAAGAAGAAATTGAAGAATTAAGTCAAGTTTTACAGATTGACGAAGATTATGAAAGTTGGGTTCTTAAAGCTTTAGAACCCATTCCACATTCTAATTCGATTTCGATTTCGAATTTATCCAATTCCCAAATCGGAAGTTACCTATACAAGTCACAGCTAATCCTACTTTGAATCAACTTCCAAGACCTACAATCCAGAATGAAACTTTTAATCCTCATCAACTCATACGAAACCATCATCCTAATCACCAATATCCTAATCATCAATTTCCTAATCCTAATCCTAATCATCCTGAAATACCTACAAGGAATCAAAACTTGAGGCCTATTCCTCAATCCCAATCCATCTCTCAAACAAATCATCAAACAAACCATCTCAAACCAAACCCCTTCAAACCCAATCAAAACCCAATGATCTCAAATTCAACACATCCAGCTTTAATCCTAAGTCATCCACCATGGTCAAGAACAAGATACCATAAACCTATGGTACCTATCCAACAACATCATCATCCAATTCAATCTTCTTCTTCTTCTTCTTCTTCTAACCCAAACAAATCAATATTGAAATTAACTTCAATGAAAAAACCTTTTAATAAACATCATCAAGTTGAACCTAAGATGTTGAAGAATGATTTGAATAAATTGAATTTAATTAGAAATGATTTATCTGATCATCATCATCATCTGAATAATCTGAATCATTTGAATCAACATCATCAAGGATTTGAAATGTATGAAAAACCTAGAAACCCTCCTCCTATTCCTTCTACTTCTAATTATAAGACTTCATTTCATTAGATTTTTCTTTTCTTTTCTACAAACTTTTTGATATTCTGTGAGTTTTTTTTTCTTGAGGAGTATTATAGGTGTAGTAAGGGAATTAGTGTAAAGGGATTTAGTTGTTCATTAATTGCAGGTTTTAAGAATTTGTTTGTGTAAATTATTTGATTGTTATTTGATTTGTATCTTTATGGTTTAAAAAAATGAAGTTTAAGTAGAAAGAATCACATTTATACATTTTTCTTGTTTTTGGGAAGATTGGATCAATGGTTTGAATGTACATAAGATCTTTAAGGGTTTCATCCATCACATTATCATAAGTAGGAAGAGATTCAAACCTATCACAAGATACAATGATATTTTGCTCTGATGAGGTTCAAAAATTTGATTTTATTCAGATATGCACTGTGATTTTGTATCTGCCTTCCAATGAACAACACTGTTCTGACAGATCACCTGAGGGGTTTTTTATCATGGTTGTTTCCCCCAAAAGAATGCTTCATTACAAATCCCAGCTTGTTGGGTATAGGGGAATGGTGTACAGTGAAAAATTGATGAAATGAAGCATTGATCAGAAGTTTTCAGAGCTTGATTTGTCTTGGGAAAATCAAATTTGATGATTGGTCTAGATTCCAGAGAGGAAGGAAAAACTTCAAAATTTCTTTTGCAATCCTCATCACTGGTACTTATCAATTCTTACCTGTGTCATTATTTGGATATCTTACAAGTCACCATACACTTCTGGGACTTGGTAAATGTCTCTGTGTGGCTTTGAATTATTGAGAA
Organism: Melampsora larici-populina 98AG31; assembly: GCF_000204055.1. NCBI lineage: Eukaryota > Fungi > Basidiomycota > Pucciniomycetes > Pucciniales > Melampsoraceae > Melampsora > Melampsora laricis-populina. Next base: position 304,382 of record NW_006768807.1, read on the forward strand.
TGTGTAATGTTGATTTTGAAATAGGAGCCTGTCCTGTGTGTGCTGATGTCCTTTTTTGAGGCTCTCAAGTTGGAGAATGGGGTTTGAATTGCTCAGAGGGAACCTAGCTAGATGACATTCATAACTTAGGGGAAGTTGATTATCACAACTATATTTACATTCAGCTATGTCTTGTATCTTTCTCAGTCTGAAATCTAATCAAAAATCTGGATGAGTTTGTGGCCGGATATATGATATGTTCAGAGAGACCAAAGATGAGCTTTGTCATTAGCTCTGGGTCCTGTGGAGAAATTTGAGGTGATATGATGATTATCTAATACGGTCATGTTGTGAGATGGGTAGCGAAACCTCCATGTTTTCAATAAAAAGGACATGATGTTTACTTTAAACTTGTATCTAGTCATCCTTAAAGCACCAGCAAAGATACATAGATCAGTTGTGGGTGAGCTGGTAGTCGCTTGAGCGGGTCAACAAGTCAATTATCAACCCTGGCCATATGATCTCATATCATCATGAAGACAAATGAGCCACTGTAACATTATTGGTGAAGAGGGATTTTGGCTATTTCTGTTTAGAGAAGCCAAAGCCAAAGTCAGCTTTAAAGATGTGGGAGCTTGTTGCGCGTATCTACATTTGGCACATAGTACTAGTAGCATTTGCCTGACGGAGTCGGACTACATGAGTGGACGCGGGGACACGAACATTCCTGACCAATTTTAGTAAACGCACATCTCTGACAAAAGACAAATATGAGGTCTACTTGACTATCGCGCGAAACAGCAAGTCAAGGATGGTGCCTAGCTCACCTGATTTTGCTGAGGTTGTATGATGAACGACAGCTGCGTAGACACCGTAAAACTCCTCAAATCCCTTTCATGAAGCTGAAAGACATATCTTTTTTTATCGGACTGAGTTTTCAGTGTCGAAAAAAATCAGATATTCGATATGGATATCTGTAATTTGTCAGAACCTTCATTGTAAAGTTCAAGTATTCGAGCCCTTCAATCTACTTGCAGGAAGACCATATGCATATCTTGATTCTTGACCAAGGTTCAACATGCACGAAAGCAAAAGCATGTTGCTGGAGTTGAAGCGGTATAGAAATCTTCAACCTACCTCGATTTGAAACTTTGGTGAATGGTGACCAACACGCGATCTGAGATTGAAGGTTAGCAACAGGCCATTGTGTATACAAGATGAAAGGTATCGAACAATCCGAGCCCTTTCACCATTGCACGCTACAATTATTGAATTTATCTCCAGCTTGGTTGTTATTCGGCATTGATGGCGTCTTGACTACAATCCGAGTCACAAATCCAATTCTTTTCCTCGTCCTCGTCCTCATCCAAGGAGGCTACACCTTACCTCCATCACAAAGTCTTGGTTGCCTTGTTTGTCGACGTCTGAACCTTTCAGCTTACTTTGCAAGCTTCTACTCCATACTTTCTTGGGCCAAGTCTCGTTTACTTCAACTTTTGCCAACTTGACTCTTGACTTTCGCTGATAATTGATTTCTGTAATTCAAAGCCTCATCACTTCTCACGTCTCCTCATACAATCACCATCTCTTCCCATTTCTTCTCCATTAATCTCGCTTGACCCGTTACGCCTGTTTGAGTTATCCGGTACATACCATCGATTCAACCCCTAACAGGATCAGCTTCGCATTGTAAGTCAGAACAAGACGTAATATATACAGCTTTCCCTTCTTGAAACCCTGGCTCATTTCACCTTCTCACCTTCATCTTCCAGATCCAATCGTAATATAGCAGACCGTCTTTCCGCCCATTTTTAATCTTTGTTGCTTTATCTTGCAGTGAGTTCCTCCATCGGCGCTTTAATCATCACTGTATAATCATTTTCCTTTGAAGTCACATCGAACATTCCTTTCTTTCATAACTCCGGATGCACATCTACCAGATTAGATTTTGTATCAAAGTGCATATATAAGATGAATTAAGTGTACTGATCACATATCCTGCAAACTTTCAGATCTCCAGACTCCCGTATATGGCATTTTAATCTTTTAGTTCATTCACCTCACTCTGTTCTATGATCCTTGCGTTTTATCACTCTTCTTCAAGCGTGTCCTTTTACATCATCACCTCACCTTCGTTTCTTCAACTCCACTAGCTTCAAAAACGAAGCACTCGTCAAGCTAAACCCTACATCGGCTGCTTCTCTTTTGTTCTTAAGAAGCATTTCAAATCATCATCTCAACTTCAACTGATCAGCATGAGTACTCATTCATCTGTCTCTGATACCGTCTCCGAGATCGACCCATATTTTCGCACCATCGGTCGCGCCACCCCTGATTCTGGCTTCAAATCTTCTCCCGCGGATTCCCTAGTGGAGCTCAGCAGGCCTGTCGTTACATTCCCTTTGCCGCCTCGTCGTCGACTCCGTCCCGGGGACATAGTGACCAATCCATATCCTGAAAGCTCATCGACCAAGCCGACATCACACATTCATGAACCCGTAGCGCTCTATGGTGTAGCGATCGGAGGAGAGAATCGACGGGTACCCGCTGGGATTCCGGGAAGGGCTCAAGTGAAAAAGGACCGTTATAGCAGCGCATATATGCACAACAAGCGACCTTCATCAGCCGTCAGATCAAGCCCAAATACTCCTAGTCATGCCGATGGCCAAACGGCTGGAATTCGAGCCCGTAATCCTAGCCATTATCTTGCTCGAAATACTCAATCTTCTATCTCTGGCAATGTTAATTTTATCAAACCTCTCAATGCGCCACTGCCAAGCTCCTCGACAGATCCAAGCTCTGCTCTGTCGTCTGATCGGCTCGGGCTACCAAGGCGACCCCATCGGACTGACTCGGTGATTTCCTTTCCTAGTGAAGTTAATCTCGCTCTCCCGCCAGGGTTCCCTGAGAGTTGCCATCAAGGGTCTCCACACCCCTATCAGAATGGTCGACCGCCTCCTCGTGATGACAATCCCGTCATTGATCATTGCCCAACACCCGATCTTCAACATGCGGCACGTCTCAATGCGTTGAATGTGGCTTTACAGATTGATGACAATCCAGTGGAGAAGATGGGGATGAGTCATTCCCAACCAACCAATCAGCAAGGTCAGACGGGTTCCTTTATATACATCTTTATTGGATTGCTTCAAGACGTCTCGATTTTTCAGCAAAATGTGTGCTGACACAATTCCTTCAATTGATCTAGCTTCACATTCAAACTCGATCTCGAGAAAGCCTGATGCTCCACTCACATCTGTCCAGCGCATCCGCTTCGCACCGCCACCAAGAAAGTCATTAATCAGAGTAACAACCTCTACCTTTCCTACGCTCTTACGGACTGCAAACGAAGCTGCCAAAAAGCCGCCAAGAAGCCGCAATAAATCGGGATGGAAACGTTTAATCTTTCCTCAGGTAAAGTTGAATGTACTTTCTGTACTTGTGTCATTTGTCAAAAGCTCGCTCGGGACGCTCATCATCCCTTTTCCCTGGGGATTTTGATTTTTTCTTACCTTCCGCCTTACAAACCAAATCGATCACTGAAGCCAAAGGCACAGACCCCGTCACGGCCAGCGATTTCACTACCTTTATCGGACAGTTTTTTGGTCACCGCTTCAGGAACTTTGCCTATCACGCCAAAACACCATGAACCACGTAGTCCATCCAATCATTCTGAGCTACAATCACCTGGCACTCAACTCACATCTTTACCAATCAGCATGTCACGACATGCTAGCATCGAGAATCTAGCTGCCCGGGCTTACACTTTTCCAGAAGTTAACCCGGAGAGTCAGACACTTCAGACAGCTCGGCCTCGGCCGCGGTCTCGCTCATTTTCCGGTCTCAATACTTGCCAGACCTATGCGCGTCCACCTGGCTCAATCCCACCCTCCTACTACGGAAATGTGGGCTATCCTCATCCCGCATCCAGCTTGAGCACGTCAAACCCTTTGATGATACTGCCCGAACTTGGACCCCGTGAGTCTTCCTTTATGTACCGTGTCGAGTCTTTCACTGACTTTGGTTCCATGTGGAATACCCCCAGAATGCGCACTACCTCTTGCAGCGCCGTCTCATCCACCATCTACTCAACCTCGCCAGGGTCAACTTGGGAGTTATACGTTCATCGAACACTTCCCACAGAGAAGACCCAGCGCTGAGCCTCACGTCGAATCATTGCCTATCACAAACCAGAAAAAGTCGGTTCGATTTCGCCGCACACTCGAATTGATTCCAGATCCCGCTTTTCTCGCTTCCCTTTCCCCCTGTCGCGATGAAAGAAATATGTCTCACGGTCCAAAACCACTCAAGTCGTCTGCCGATCGGCCGGGTACAGGCTACGAAAGAAATAAATCCCTTTACACTTCCGGAGTTGGTCCAACCGGTGCACCCCAACAAAGCCCATATCGTCCTACACCTTCAGGATCTGCACAGTATAACTCATCATGTGAGCCTAACGCAACCCAAAAACAAAACAGCACCCAAGCAACAAAAACAAAAGTGGGTATGGGAATGAAGCTACTCATGCGGGCGACACGAAGAAATTCGGACGAGACATCCCTATCTTTTAGTCTCAGAAGCGAGACAGGATCAATCAAAAACTCGTCTCAATCGGAGATACCGATGATATCAGAACCTCGTGAATCCGCAGTGGAAAAAGCTCATCACGATCTGACTACTAAGAGAAATCAGGATAAGAATACTATGGAAGATGCGGACTTCAATTTGCTGAAGAGGACGTTGGCACCTAAATTGAATTTAACGTTTGTGGATCTTGATCATCATATCGGAAGTCGATTCTCGGTCAACACCCTATTCAAGGAAGTTCAGAAAGCCATTCCTGAAATCTCGGTGAGTCGATAGCGACTCCCCTCTTACGCTCCAGATCCACTACTGACCTCGATAAACCTACTCTCCATCAACCGATGTTAGCCGCTTGATCCCTCAAAAGTTCCTCCTGAGGATGTTCTCTATCCACAAGCCCAACCGACTCAATCCGCATCACATGAGCACGCCCGATCCCAATCGACCTCATGCTTGAACTCGCACGTACTTCATGGACCCGTGATCAGTCACCATGGTCGAACACATACAAGGACGCAGACGGTACCAGATGCCTCATCGGATGTAAAAGTCCCGCAAGCGATATCAAATGATTTCAGACTGTCTCGTCCTAGAACTCGGCCGAAATTACAGGTACAGCGAGCATCAAAAGTTGGGAACGAAAACGAGAATAAACCGATCTGTGAATCGATTGAGGTGGTCAAGGCCGAGGGTCGCGAGTTGACTTTTGAGATGGTGGTACCAAACTCTCATCTGTCTTCCGGAAGTCGCTCACCAGTCCCAAGATGTGATAAAGACATTGGGACCGAATCCAAGGTTTCGAAAATAGCCGAGCAGCCATCGACAAAGCTTTGCGTTGAGAATTATGAACACGAATTGAAAAAGATGTCGGATAGATTGGTGGCCTTGGATAACTCACTTGAAGCCTCTCAGACAAAAAACACTCCGACCGATATGCAAGCTGTACCTGCACAAAAGAAACTCGAAAGGGTTGAGACTTGGTTATCTTCTGTACCGCCTTCAGCAGTGAGCGTGGTCATTTCGCCTGGCGGTCAGAATATTCATCATCGTCCTCTAGATTGGCCTTTGGGACATGAAGGACAAGATTCACCTATCTCAGCAATCTCAAGTGAAGCGCTTCAGCCAACTTCAGATTACGATGAAACAGAGAGATGGCAAGAAGATTTTCCTGAATCACCTATTGACCGATACGCGATGCCTATCCGTCTAGCCCGTTCTGGTTCGAAGACAAAAGCAACTCGGGTTTTGAAAAGCTCAAATGTACAAAAAACTACGGCGAACAAAGTGTTGGATGAGCAGGGTCGATTCACTCAAAGTCCTGCAAGCCAGTTAGGAACTTTCAAGCTTGATCTTCCACCCGTAAAGAATAAAAACAATCCGGCTTCAATGGATCTCAGGAAAGATGATGCTAACCCTACGGGATTGGTAAGAATCCGAGCTCCTTCTGATTCATCTTCTGGAACGAGTACAGCAGCAACAAAAATACCAAAGGTGACTCAGATGGTGGCAATACATGAAAGGCCCAAATCTGATTGTCGAGCTCGAGATTCGAGTATACTTTGATATCCAAGTCGTTCAGCTTATTGAGGAATGAGGAAGAAATTTCGAATTTATGATCATAGAGTATATAATATAAGCTTTTCTTTGGAGTTTTATGGTGCTTCGTTGTCTGTGTTTGATAATCGCTTCGTCGAAATGATAGATTTTTTGGGATATTTGAGTTTTTTTCTGTTCATGTAATATGTTAGTTAAAAGTTTCTTTTTGATCTCTCTCTTTCGCTCGCTTGAATAATTTTCATTTGTCGATTATATATATATATGCGTGTGTGTGTGTGTGTTTTCTTTACTATAGTGATCTTATTTTGTGCAGATTGTTTTGTAAAAGTAATATACCGATTTATAATTCGGATTGTGCAGAAATGGACATAGGATATTTGATTTTGATTTCGATTCTTATTGTTTTGGATATGATTGATCGACGTATCCAACACTTTGAGGTTGAAGGTCTTGTTGGAAAGATTATTCTTCCGGTTGGTTCGTAGAACTTATGATGTTTTTGAGAAGTCAAGCTACATACATCAATGTCCTTGAAGATCGGACCCAAACAAGAAAACGTGACCATCCAAGGATGCGGTATTTGGTTGATGATAGTATATTTTTGGAATCGTAACGATAGGAAGAAAATGGTGACCAAAACTTAAACACACCAAAGCTGTGGAGAAACGCGATAGTTGAAAGTGACCGTGGCATCTACGCCAAATGAGGTTACGGCGGCATTGATGACATTAGCGTCGTAAAGTGCGCAGTTGATCAAGTATGATCTTGCTGAGTGAAAACATGATTGATGATGAGGTGTTATTTCGGAGGAAGTAAGAAGAGCTTGTAGATTAAGAAGTGAAAAGGTGGTTTATTCAAGATATGTCCAATTGTAGATTTAAAGATGACGATGGAGCTGGGAAGGATGAATTTCTGGAATTGTGGCTCGAAGGAGCAAAGGATTGGTTCTTATACCTCAGCAAAGTCATCTTCCATCTCTTGATACTACGATACTAAGACCAGCTACACAATACGACTGAGATACATTTCCAACGGGGTTTCTTGTTAATTCAGGATATCACGTCTCCCCTCCTTGAATTCTAAAAAAATTGATAAGTTGACTGGATGAAGCTCGATTATATTCTTCTCCCTCGACCGGTTTTTCATTCCTCTATATATGTAGTCACATCGGTGTAATAATTTCATTTCCTCAAGGATCTTGAAGCGATAAATCAACCAGGTGTGGATTCAACCTAAACGAGTATTCAAATAATTAATCCCAAATCGGGTTCGTGAAAGCTTTCATGAATACATTTGCTGTTGCCTTAACTTTCGATTCCTTTCAAATCGTAATTTTTACATTTCGATGATGTCCCTGATGTTCGCTCCGCGCGCTGACCATCTACTCGAGTTTTTCCAGTAATATGAGCATCATGGACGTGTAAATCATTATAAAGAGCTGTCATTTAAAAGCCAACATCCCTTTTGATTACCCTCGTATTAAAACATGTTGCTTGGGATGACCCTCCACCACCGACGTCGAGTTCCAGTGATGGTGCTCAGCTTATACTCCCCCTGAGCCGCAGTCAAGCTTTCTTAAGACTTCAACCTATTTGGAAACCGTTTATGTGAATAATCTTAGCTTCACAATTTCATTGTTGTCCTTGATTCCTTTGGAGCGAGAGGACGAATCTCGCATTTTGGCGTTCGGTAAGGCGTACCACGCGCCCAATAATCCACAAGTCCCTTATTCTCTTGGCATGTCTTTGTATCGTTAATTATATCCGGGAATCTTCCACTTAACATCGCGTTCACGGAGCCCCGTCCTGTGAGGATCAGTAGAAGACTTATGACTCTGTACATTCTGATAACGTTCCTTTACCTCACAGAGCGCAGCGTATTCTCGATAGTACTTCATAATCCCAACTCTTGGATCAACCCTGTAGTTGTGTCTGTCGTCTGATAGTGCCGTTCGTCCATTTTTGTAAGAGGCTATCGTACCACTCGTGACCTGCTCGACTGATTCGTAACTTCCTCGACTCGTGATCTTTGTACCTCGCATCGTCATATTATCTTACTATTTTTCCGAGTTGGTGTTGTCTGTTGGCGTCCTTTAAGATGTAACCCCGTGTGAATGATGTGAACTTCCTGTCCTCTCGCGAAGTTCTTGTATCGCTAATCAAGAACGTCCTCAATCCGAATCTCATCGTGTATATCGTGACGCATGATGCCACCTTACTTTGTGATGATTGTAACATAGTGTATGACCTTGTTCCTCTTGCCAACGCACCTTTATCTGAACAAAACTTGTTTACTTATGGACATTATCGATTCAACCTACTTAGTGTCTGTCTTCTGATGTAGCGTTCATTATTTGATTGGCGGCTAACGTATGATTCGCGACTTCCTCGACTTAGAATGGCATTTGTGCCTCCACACTAGTATCCTTTAAATAAAAATGTTAGTTGTTACATTTCAGCGCCCTGTGAGCTGTCACCCCGTACCCAGTGACTCAATGAGACCCTTCGTCATGTCGCCATTTTTTCTGTCGATGATCGCGAACATCATAGAAGCGTGTACACCCATAATCCCCCGCTCTTCCGATAATATTAGTCGGCATTTGATGACCTTGTGTACATTCTTATAATGTTTCTTTATCTTCATAAAGCGCCTGTCATCCTAGTACGTATATCGCTTCGAAATCGACCACCTGGAATGGGTCCCGAATCTCTTCCCGTCGTGTGATGATAGCGTTCATCCGTGGCTGAAAGTGGCTAACGTACGCTTCCCGGACCCGACTTCCTCGACGCGGTATTCGAAGAATCTACTTCCGTATCTGCGATCACTGTTTGAGTTCAACTTATCTTTTCTTTTGGTCTTGCCACAGCTGGTTTACCTCAAGGTTGGGATGTTGCAATTGACTAATCATATTTTCTTCTTTGCCTCGGTACCTTCTCAAAAATTCAAGCGTATTTTTCAGAGAATCCAGTAGATGTTGATTACCTTGGACAATGACCAAGAATTTAACTTCTATGTTGGACAAGGTGATGGATGAATCTTATAAGTTGGTACATATTATCTTCAGAAAATTTTTGATAAACGGGATCGATATAAGGAATATGTTGTCATCATTTCGAGTCCATGGATCCCTAAAAAAAGAAATGATGAATTGCCTATATCGTATGTGGGAAGTCCATCAGATGTCGGGTACGTTGGACTATGACGAAGAGGTTCGCTTTTATATTGGGAAAGGTAGTTGATCGATGTTAAGAGTTGAGATTTTCTTCAGAACTAAGTTAGTAAACGAAATTGATATGAGAAATAAGTTGCTATCATTTTGAGTCCAAGGACACCTGGAAAAAAGAAATGATGAATTGAAATCAAGCTGATACTGTTACGAGCACAAAAGTGTTGATTGGGAAAAAGTTCGAATCAATAACAAGAATTGTAAGTGGTATAATGTCAACTTGCCGTGGCACCAGATAAAAAAACATTCCATTGCAGAATTCTGGTTCCTGGTTCATTATCCTCATGACAGAAGGCGAGAAGGCCTTGTAGATAATTACTCAACAAGCACCGATCTTTCTGAATGAACACTTGCTCACAATACGTTTAGTGACTATCTATTTGAGAGCTGGTTCAATTGAGGCAGTCTCTTTAGACGCGATACAGCATCAACGAGACCGTCCTGGTTTCTCAACAAGAGGAGATGGAAAGAGTTTTGCCATTTATGTGGGTCATCAAGTGCTTCGGCTTGCAAAGAAAGTACGCAATCCATTTCATGTAAAGCTGAATTTCCATAAAAAAGTTATTTGATTTTCAAAACCAGTCGTCATTACACACACAGTGTTGGAAGACGCATGTCCCACAAAAGTTGATCCAAGGAATCAGGATGCTTTGATCAAGAAATGCATTTTTGGAATCATGGGTTTCACTCCGTTTATTGGAATAATTCCCATGGGTTTAAAGAAAGCTTCAGCTGTCTGCGTGACATACACACTGCAAAGTGGATTGTCTCGGTGACATGTCGGAGGCTGGTGATACATGGTGTGATGTGACATCTACAGCCCACAAGCTTACCTCGATCAGTGACACAGTATGGAGTGTTCAGTTTGATTTGGTCATCAGACAGCATTGTGGCCTTCATCGCCATTACCACCAAAACCAAACATGGAACCTTCATCACGTAGACCAGAACGTGGTCTCTTGTTGATATCGTAAGTTTCCGCCTAGATTAACCCAAAGATCACCTCAAAATCGAATTAAATTTGTTCGGTTTCCTATAGCAATTTACCAGCTTTACAAAACTTAATCAAACGAGATCCCGATGGATATTCTGCTGAATTCGCTACTCAATGGGATCATTATCAATCACTTCGAGCGGTGATCGATCTGGGTCTTGGTTCATCAGGTGGTAATGATATGGGCTTATCAGGACCGGCTAGTGTGACGCCCACGAGCACAGGAGCTGGAAGTGGAAAGGGACGTAGAGAAACCGAGGAGAAATTTCGAGAAGTAGTGATCTTTCTGTCACAGGTAAGCAAGCTGTTGACTTTTCTTCATTCAAATCATTATTGAACAATATTCTTGCACAGACTGCACCGTGCTATGCTCTTAAAGCCAAACCCATCCGACCGGTCACCAATCTACCTACAGAGTTATCCAGTCTTCTACTCCAGCGACACGATCTTTTGCATACCGACACGAGGAAATCTCTAGTTCAAGCTTTAGTCGGCATGAGGCGTAAAGATACGACCAATTGTCTTATCACCACCTTTGAGTATGTCTGCTTCCGAGTTCTAGGCTTTTGGGTATATTTCTTGAGCGTCTTGCTGACTCGCATCCTTTCATAGTCTTCTGCAGGTTCTCTTTGCACTCCTCCCTATGACCACCTCATCGATCCTCCGGGCATCGATCTTGAAAACAATTCTAACTGATATCAAATTAGCCAACAAGAAGACTAAAAATCACAAACTGAATCGATCTGTCCAGGGACTCCTTTTCAACATGATCGAACGTGGTATCGACGGAGGTCGCGCTGATGGGTCAGAAGGACCTGGGATGAAGAGAAAGCTGAACAAAAACACTGCCGCTGCGAACGGAAGCCGCCGAGAGGCACTATGGGCAGTTAAATTAGCCACAGAGTTATGGAGGAAAGGTATCTGGGATGATTCAAAGACGATCAGAATATTGTCCGATGCGTGCTTCCATTCAAATACTAAAGTTCAATCAGCCGCAATCCATTTTTTCTTATCAGACTCTGGATCTGGGGAATTAAATGAATTGGATAGCGATAATGAGCCAGAAAAGGACATTAATGTAAAGCAAGTCAAACACGTTCAAACTATCAACAAAAAGCGAAAGTCGACAGACAAGCGAGCTGAGAAGCTGATCAAGCAAGCGAATCGAAAGCAGAGGGCCAAAGAGGCTGGTGTCAATAAGAGTAACCCGAACTTCTCTGCTATACAGCTCATTCACGATCCTCCTCAATTAGGTGAAAAACTTTATGAAGCTCTCTTGAAGCATGATAAGATTTATACCTTGGATCACAAGATTTTATTGCTTCAATTGTTTTCTCGCATCAGTGCAATTCACAAATTACAAGTTTTACCTTTTTACTCTTACATTCTCAAGTATATCAATCACCAACAGCTTCAAGTCACTTCTATCCTTGCCGCTCTTGCTCAATCAGTACACGATCTCACCCCGCCGGACGTTCTGATGCCCTGTTTACGTAAATTAGCAAACGAGTTTGTTCATCCTGGTGTCGCTTCGACTGTCATTGCAGCCGGACTGAACTCGATCACAGAAATCTCTCGAAGGCAACCTTTGGCTATGGAAGCGGATTTATTGGCAGATTTGATCGAGTACAAGAAAAGTAAAGATAAAGGTATCATTACTGCCGCACGAAGCTTGTTGGGTCTGTTCCGAGAGGTCAACTCCGGCTTGCTTAAAAATCGCGAGCGTGGTAAGGTGGCTACGATGGCTTCAAAGGACTTTGCGGGCGAGAAAGATTCAACAATGCCCACGAGAAGAGTTGTCAGGTTCGGGGAAACGCGTGGTGATGTTACATCGATACCGGGATTGGAATTGTTAGAGCAAGCTATGGCCGATAAGAGTACTGAAGCCAGAGAAGGTAACTCTGCAGAAGAGGCGGAAGATGATGATGACAAATGGGAAGGTTGGGAAGTCGAATCTGATGATTCTGATAGCGAGAATGAGGAGGACTCAGATGGAAGTTGGATCGAAGTCAGTAGTGAAGATGATGGGGGTGGGTTAGATGTCAGTGACTCAAGTGATGACGAGGAGGTGGACGGGAAGAAGATCACTCGCCGACAGCGTTTAGAGAAAAGGAGGAAAATATTCACTGGAGGCTGGAAAGCGGGCGAAGATACTCGCGCCTCCCGAAATGAAGAAGGCGAAGAGCAGGCTATAGAGGATGATGCGGATGGTGATGAGCCTGAACATTCTGCTGAACCTCAAATCGCTAGCTTGGCGTCCACCAAAGTATGTGCTTTTGAATGACTCTGACCCATGGCTACAGTTACTAACTACTCCTTACCCGTCAGATCCTTACGCCGGCAGATTTTGCGAAACTGAATGAGCTGAGGATCAGCGCGATCGAAAAGGCGGCAAAAGAGAGTGGATCGAAGAATGCCAATTCATCACACCATAAGATCCTTAAACAATTACGACAACAAGCTCATTATAATTCCAAGGAAGCTCCAACACTTGATGCGATTGAAGAAGAAAATCATCGATTTGTCAGTGAAGGAGATATCATTGGACAACAAAAGAAAGCTAAACAGAATTATGAAGAAAGGATGGCAAGTATCCAATCTGGTAGAGATGGTAGAGAAAAGTTTGGTAGTTCGAAAGCTAGAGGTAGAAAAGGATTAAAGAATGGAGCGATGGGTAGTAGTACCAACGAAGCTAAATCGAGACAAAAATCATTTGCAATGACACAACAATCAAATAGAGTACGTATACCTAGTCATTTTCTTTCTGTTTACAGTGACACTCACTTTGTTTTTCTTTTGTTAGGTTCGATCTAAGAAGAGTGCTTCTTTGAGAGATCGTCAAAAGACTTTACGAGCTCATATCAATCGTAAGAAACGTGGAGGACGAAGAGGAAACGGTTAGGAGATGATTGAGGCTTAGAATCCTTAGATAAGCTTTGATTGGATAGAAATGATTTCAATTGTCTGTATTGCTTGATTTGATTTGTTTTATGACTTGATCATACGATCAAGTTCGAAAAGTTGAAAAATCAGGTTCAGTGTGATGTAGAAAGATTTTCTCTTGTTCTAGATTTGGAAATACCATGGCGTATAACATGAGCGAGTATATGATTTCTATGAGTTTAACAAACTTGTTTTAGTGATTTGTGAAGTGCTCGCCAAAGCAATTGATTGCGACTCTCACATGAACCGTATGACCATGAACCACCCCCACGAGAGCTATCCAATGCACCCCAAAGCTTTAGTAAGTGATAGTGATGCAATTTATGTTTGGTTTCCCAATACCTTTCATGTAGGATCCATCATCAAGTTTATAACAGTAAGAAAATTTCGTGAGGTGCATTGGTTCACATGGTACCAATTTGTGTTCTTTTCACTTCAAATTTTGAGCATCAGAGTTTGTGTCTCTTTCATATTTATTTCTTGTGGGACTGGGTACGTTTGTTTCGTAGACTTTTGATATAGATGGCAGCTCTCGGGAAACTTGACTAAAATTCTCCGACATTTTAAGTATCTTGTCTCGAATTTGATCAAGACGTTTGATGGTAATTTGGCTCTGTTGAAGCTGTAGACATTTGTATGCTTATGGCCCCTTGTGACACCGATGCCTTGTCACATACATGTAGATTGACTTTCTCTTTATGATTGATCTTAGTTTGGAGCATGGAGATAGACAACCATAAAATATCCTCCCTATCACCTGTCAATTCGACAAATTCCCGCATGATCCACTCAAAGGAAGATAGGAAGCTCTGAGGGTGAAATCTGATTTTTTTAATAAAAACTCTGTCATCTTGAGAGTAGTTTGGAAAATTCGGTAAGATAGCGAACAGCACATATTTTCATCAAGGAGTAAGTCTCCCGCATGAATCAAGAAAATTTTGTTATAAATTTTTATACAAGAAAGGAGAAAGTTGATGGTGGTTTAAACTCAAGGTTAAATGGTATAGTACTTGAACAATGTGTTCCTTCAAGGATTAATAGGTGAGTTTTCTGATAGCAACAACAACGAAGAGAAAGACAATAACTAATGAGACATGCATATGTAACGAAGGAATAGAAATACCAAGGTTCAAAGGAAGGGAGAAGATAACTGAGATTGAATGAGCAACTTTTCTTTGTAAATTTTGAGAAAAATGATATATTACAAGATTTGTGCTTCAAAAGAGAAAACTTAGGGTGAAACCAGAAGGGTTTTCAACGATGATGGTGATGATTTGTAGCACCACCTGGCTGAAGCGGTACTACACCGTACGGAGACCAAACTGGAATCTCTTTGAGTTCATCTGAACTTCCTGCCGGTGGATAATCGGGTTTATTGGATCCTGATGAAGGCTGATGGTGAAGATGATAGGCCTGAGAATTCTCTTCTCCTGATGAGAGATGAGAGGAGCGCTTTGGATATGCCAATTTGATTGTGTTACCACCGTGGTGCGCTCTGTGAGATTTATCAAGCGGATACCCAACAGCAGAACTGGGTTCATATGGGTGATAGGGGTCTTGTGGGGCTTCGTAAGGGCTGTGGTGCACATAATCCGGATTTGGTATGAAGGGTGGGGGTCCTGAGTGCGGGTAACCTGGCTGGTTAAAGTGTCTGGGGGTAACTTCTCTGTTAGGATACCGCCTTGTGCCACTGGGTGCGAGATGAGATCCAGCCGAGCTTCCATAGCTATTTCTTCGTCGCATCTTTACTTCAATTCCCATCAGATCAGGAGAGTCGTCTCTTTGGTCAGAATCTTGCTTAGGGGTGAGAGAATACAAATCGACGGCTTTGAGGCTAGATAGAAGGAGTTGAAGCCATCAGCTAAGGATGTTTGGCAATTCCTTTGGACAAATGATTCGAAGCTTACAGATAGTAAAGAGCAGTCGCGACCAATGCGCCAACTGAAGGTCCTACCCAATAAACTAAACGTGCGGATGCGTCAGATGAAGATCACTTAAAGATGGCCGTGTAAAAAGTGAAGAACAAACCCCACTGATAAGTAGTAAATCCGGTGATCTAATTGACAAAGAGACAAGAAAGAGATTAAAACGAAGCAATTATTTGAGACCTTTTGGATAGTTGCATGAAGACGACTAACTAGTGCAGGACCAAATGCTCTGGCGGAGTTGAGCTATTTGACAACATAAGTGTAAGTACTCGGATGTTGCCTTAGGAATTTGATGTTAGATAAGTTTTAAAAGGCTCACAGCAGCGCCAGTGAAGACTACTCCAAAAAGATGAGTAGCAAAGAGTACCAATCCAATGGCACATGGTGCAAATGGAGTAGAGCGATGCTTTTCGACAGCCACGAGCAGGACGGTTAATGTCAAAGCTGCTGTCAAGAAGCCCTCGACGATGATGGCTTGACCAGGAGTCACACCGGGTCCAAGTGTACAATTTACGGCCAGTTTTCCAGGGAGGGCAGCGTTAAGTAGTGCTGAAGCGACTATAGCACCAAGAACCTGTATTTTTTATAATGAAGGAAAATATCAGTTTGATGACCAATGACTGGAGGGTTCACAACTTTATAATCATTTGGAAGTAGACTGACCTCTGCACAAACGTAAAGGACAAAACGCCTAAACAAAATATCATAAAGGAAAGAAACACAAGTTCAGACAGATTTTTGTCAGTGAATTCCGACATCAAATCCTATGTTGCTAGGTCAATGCATAACGCAAGTCCGAACAGAAGCCTACATTGGTTTGATTGCTCCGGTGAGTACCAGTGCAATGGCCACATTTGGGTTGAAGACGCTTCCACTGACACGGAAAAAAGTCCAAGCAGTTGCAAGTAGCGAGAGGCCCATACTATCGTGAAAATAGTGAGAATCTGAATCAATGTGTAGACGTAAGACTTAGCATAAGATTCCAGCCAGAGAAAATTTGCTCACGAGGTAGATATATAGAGAAGGTTTTCAATACTGGCAACATTGTTAGCTGGGTCAGTGTCGGGGGCCCGACCTGCCAACTTGGACACGGAAGCGGCTTGGATTCCTCCAAGTCCCATTAAAAGGAACAACATTGTTCCTAAATGCCGATCAATTAAAAAAGATTTGGTACTTCAGCTTTCCTCTATGGCTCACTGAGTTTTCTACTCGAATTTACTGACCGAAAAACTCAATAAGTGCGGCAACCAGATCCACTGACGAATAGAAATGAAAAGCGTCAACATTTTGTATGACTTGAGCTTGAGAAGTCTATGAATGGCGCGACTTGTGAGGGATAGAGTGAGAGAAGAAGAACTCACGCTTGAGTTGATGTGCAAATGAACCCATTATAGAGGTTTTGAAATTTGAACAGGGAGAATTTAGTAAGAACTGAGGAACAAACACTGAAGTACTGACGATAAATTTCTAACCCGATGCAGGAATAACAAAAATTAAGATATAATAAGAGCTCGAAGGTATACTGTACAATATGCCGGGCGATTGGAAGATTTTAAAAGAAAACTGAAGATAAAGGGTTCTTCGGGGTTCTATGATCATTCAAGAAGTGGTAGTGAAGTCTGCAATGATTAAGCGTTGCCTTCCAACGTCAATCTCTAATTAAAAATTCAAGCCCTGCCCATCGTGGCACTCTGATCATCAGGGTTCATAGGAGAAAAGAGTAGCGCGGCCACATGCGCCCAGGGGAGGCCTGCTCTTGCGTCACACTCGACCGGCTTTTGAAATACATGCATCCAGGCTCAACAGACCGACACAGGCTGGAATGAAATGTCGAAAGGCGAAGAGGTGAAGCCGATCATGTCGTAATCCGTAAGTTTGAATCCCTCTTTCAGGTTCTAGACTTACAGCTCCAGTCGATATAGAAATTCAATTTGAAAACTGAAAGAAAGAATTCAAACTTACGTTTTGAAAACATCTCATCGTCGTATGATTTTTCTGCTAAATAAATCCTGACGTAGAAAACCGTGACCTCCAGCTTGGGTTATGAGGATAGCAATGAAAATCCTCAGCCATTTTCCATTGGCGTGAAGATCGACACCACAGGACATCGATGTGACCATATACTTACCTCCTTGAGCATGTGCGACTTGTTCTGAAATCCTGAGGGTAAAATTGAAGATTGAGTCTGAAGTACAATATAAGTTGTGCTTTCAATTTTGATAATCTGGACCAATAGTGTGATTTGATTGGATGGTGTGATCGACCTTGCCCAGAATCTTTTCAAATTACTGGAAGTTGGACAAAAAATCACAAAGTTTCTTACTGCCTTGGGGCAGATCACACCGGTGGCAGATCAAACTTCGAAATTTACCATTTGAATACAATCCTTGCTGTGTTCAAATCCAGTTAATAACTGGAATTTGATTTTTTCACTTTTTCTCGATGTCCAACATATAATGGAATGGTATATTATAAGTATCATCTGCGCCAAAGGTTTCTGCTCATTTACGCAGTTTTTATAACACTTTCTGAGATTTTGTACTATATCGGCTCTAATTTCATAGGACAACATGCTGCTTCCCGCAGAGGATTGTACGCATCAAATCAATACTCCAGATTGGGTATCAAGCCGATTCCGAGGCTTCCTCTGGCCGTAACTGAGAATCCAGACGCCACCCATGGAGGCAGCTGTCATGATGTGAGAACAAGATGAAAACTCATTGAAAACTTCAGTAAACCTGACCAATAGTGGTGATTTGGTAAAAGAGTTCAATGAAAAAACTCCTGATGCAGTGAAGAACATAAAAGACAACAAAAAAGTGAAGAGGCATAGCTTTCTCCCACTGGGTTTTTAAGAACATTATTGTAGACAGTTAATGGCCGTGCTTGGTGTGAAATGAAAAAGAGTGAAAACAAAAGGGAACAAAACACAGGCACTAATTTTGGGGAATAATGACATGTGTTAGAGCACCCACTATGGTGGGCGTGTTTTATCGTAAATTTTGCGGTCCCGACCGCGAAATTTAATCATGCGTGTAACAACTAAATTAGTAAACGCATAAAAACCACTATGAGCTGCTTTACGACCTGATTTACCAACGATAAATCACTGTGAGTCAACCAGATCCACAGTGGTATGATCTTGAAATGAATCATCACATTCCTCATAATCTTTTCCCAAAGATCAATTATCTCAGAAGTCTTCAAATAGCAATAGGAACAACAATAATAACATCAACTAGTCTTGACTTCTTGTTTGATAAACCTCGCATACCACCTCCGCTTCCTCGCACTCAAATCTGAATTGATCGAGACTTATCAAGACTGCACTCAACGTGCTCGGAAACTATATAAGTTTTCAAGTTTGAACTTTGAAGTTGAGGTGTCGAGGTCTGAACGTTGAGATTTGAAGTCTTGAATTGTGGAGTTTGGGATTTGATGTTTTGGAAAAGGCAGTTGTTGACCGATTATCGTACGATAAATCAAGTCGTAGGCTTGTGTAGATCTGAGCACGCGGGGTGCAAGATTTAACGCAGCAGTACGGACTGCATGTCTAAAACAGGTCCGTAGTGGACCTGTCTGGATTTTAGCGTTACGGTAACGCTAAATCACCTCGTTAACGCACCCATAGTGGGTGCTCTTAGGTGCTTCAGAAGGATCAAAAGAATCTGTATCCACATCATACAGGGCAGAGTGCGGGAGGGAAACCTTAGACACCAGGATGATGATCTATTGAATCTTGGAAGACCTCCTTTGTCTAGGTGGTGATTAGACAGATAACACATTTTCCCATGCAGAAATGCTGCATCCTTTGTGGTAAGAGAAACCAAGAAGAAAAAACAGTAGAATGAAACAAAAAGAAGAAAAAGGCCAGGTATTGAGATGAGTTGCTGATAAGAATAGTGACTGCCTTCTTTGGGGTAGGTGTCACATGAGGCCAGACTCGGATTGAAAAAAGTACTTTGAATGATATTTGGCCTTAAGTGTTGAGGTTCAAGAATGAGGATGGTGGACACTTGATGCACCACAGAAAAAGGAAAACATATTTTGTTGGCATGGTGTATCACAGCTAGCTAAACAGCAACTGGCCAGACAAGGACACTCACTTATAATTGACCTAACAGGGGTGGCACCGAGTTAGGGATTACAAATATTACATGCCCATGCATGCTCGTTGGTCAAATCACATCGACCAAGAGTGTGTATCTCTTGATCCTCATCGGTACATTTAAGACATTTGTATTTTCCCAACGTGATAAGAGCTTTACACTTTAACCAATCGGTCCTAGTGCATGTGTCACAGTCAATAGAAACACCACAAGCACCTTCAAATTCGCTCATTACCATGTCAATCTTGCAGTGATCACATTTAGGTGGTGTAGGTGGTGTACACAAGCCAACTTGTGCTAGTCCAAGTAGGCAGGCTGTGAAGATGATGAAGGTTGATGCTAATTGTGATTTCATACCGTTGGAGCCAATAAATTACCTGACTGATTAAAACTTATGATACTTGTCTTGGACTAGAATTGGAGGTGTATTAATGAATTGATGGCTGTTAAGATGATGGTGGAAAAAGGGGGTGACCTTGGAGAAGGGAGGGAGCTTATATACCTTTCCTGACCAACATTTCTAGGCTCCAAGTTGTGGTTCAGATTGTTTATATTTGACTTATCAATATGTGGCAGGTTTTCAGGAATGCTAATGAGTGTAATCTGATAATCAAACCTGCATCATGAAAGTAATTTCACAAAAGTATGGAAAAGTTGTGGTCCAGATTGGTCCCCAAGATGTAGCCTTGATTGCACAGCTGGTGTATCAATCTGTGGCAAGTTTCCAGAAGCAGGGATCAGGGCAATTTGATACCCAAACCTGCATCATGAAAGTCAGCTTATGTAAGCATGGCCAATGTTTGGTTCACTGTGGTGTAAGGCTTGGACCCGGCACCAGGACCACCCGGGCGGGCTCGGGCCGAGCCGGGCACGGGCCTTAAACGACTCTTTTAAAAAGGTATGTGGCCCGTGAGCGCTGTGCTCTCGGGCGAGCCGGACGGGCCGGCCCGAAAGGGCCCGAGGGATTGGTGGCACTAAAAAGGGAGCTCAGAGGCTCGGAAAGGGGTCAAATGAGGGCAAATGGACTCGTTGAGGAGAGGAGAAGAGGTTGGGGCACATCTATAAGCTGAATTTGACTACTGTATGTATATTGGTGGCACTAAACCAGGGAGCTCAGATGCTC